>NC_142463.1:98795418-98946933 GCF_049115385.1 Moschus berezovskii | reverse complement strand
ATCTGGGTCTCCTGCATTGCACGCAGATTCTTTAGTGAGCTGTTATTCTGCTCCAAAATGGTACCATCCACACTCTCATTTTTTAGGACTTTATTCTCAGAATTTTCCTGTTCTTTTCCGTTTAGATACTGCATTGAGAACAACAAATACTTCTCCTCCATTAAGAAACACAAGTGAAATCTCCAAACCATACATCAATCAAGCAAAGCAGCATTATCCCAACTAAGCTCCATGCACATGCTCACATCTTCTGTTTGGTTACCACCAGGATGGACTGGGGGGCTTCCCTGGTGGTTCAGTGGGTAAAGAATCCGCATACAATGGAGGAGACACAGGAGACTCGGGTTTGATCCTGTATGGGGAAGATTCCCCAGAGAAGTAATATGGAAACCCACTGCAGTATTCTTGCCTGGAGAATGGACAGAGGAGCCTGGCAGGTTACAATCCAAAGGATCGCCAGAGTCAGATATGACTAAGCACGCACACACTCGTGCAGGCTGGACTAACTTTCTGTAGTTGGCAAGTTGTTTTTTCTATAGTTTTTACCTGCTCTCAGGTCCCCTCTCTGGCTTAAAAGCAAGCCACTCCAGTACTCTTGCCTAGAAAATCCCATGGATGGAGGAGCCTGGTAGGCTGCAGTCCGTGGGGTCGCTAAGGGTCGGACACGACTGAGCGACTTCACTTTCACTTTTCACTTTCACACATTGGAGAAGGAAATGGCAACCCACTCCTGTGTTCTTGCCTGGAGAATCCCAGGGACGGGGGAGCCTGGTGGGCTTCTGTCTATGGGGTCACACAGAGTCGGACACGACTGAAGTGACTTAGCAGCAGCAGCAGCAGTGATGTCAAGTTGTTATTAGAGCCAGACTTCCTGGCCCAGCCACCTCCTTCCCAAGTACCTTACCCTCTCTGTGCCTTAGTTAGCTTACCTGTGAAATGGGACGAGTTATAGCACCTACTGTTGTGTTATAGGTTTGTTTCAGTTAAGCAGCTATGTGAAGGAAAGAGCCTGGCATACCACAGTGCTCAATGTATATTTGCTACTGTTGTTGTTATTATTTGATGTACTTTAATACGAGTGGATTTCATTTTCTTTACTTCAACCAAATATTTAGCATTTTGAGCCCTTTATTATTCGTTAAACATGAAAAAGATTTTGAGTTCTGCTGAAAGAATTTCAGGGATGCACAAGCAGGAAAGATTGGAGCAAGGGAGGTCCTTCAGATTACATTATTGCCTTGCTGGCTCTGAAGCTACAGCAGAACACAGTGAGTTGGAGGAGCTGAGTGGCCCCATCCCTTATTTAAAGTCCCTATAGCTATAGCTGGGGGCTTGTCCCGGGGTTCAGCAGTAAAGAATCTGCCTGCAATGCAGGAGTCATAGGTTCAATCCCTTTGCTGGGAAGGTCCCCTGGAGTACTAAATGGCAACCCACTCCAGTCTTCTTGCCTGGAAGATTCCATGGACAAAGGAGCTTGGTGGGCTATAGTCCATAGGGTTGCAAAGAGCCAGACACAGCTGAAGCAATTTAGCATGCACGGTCATCTCACTGGAAAATAAGCTCCAGAAATGCAGGGATTACATCTTTTCCTTCGCTTTTGTTTTACCAGTGTCTAGAACTGTGCCTGATCTCAGCTCAGCTCCTCACAGACTCCTGTGATTTTTTTTTTTAATATATATACTTATTTATTTGGCTGTGTTGAGTCCCAGCTGCAGCACACAGGATCTTCCACTGCATATGAGATCTTAGTTCCCTGACTAGGGATCAAACCCGATTCCCCTGCATTGCAAGGGGATTCTTAACCACTGGACCACCAGAGAGTCCTTTTTTAAAAGATATTTATTTACTTTTGTCCTTTAAAGAAAATTTTATTTAGTGCCATTATCTGTCTGGACCCCTTCTTAGTTTTAAAGAATCCCCTCTGTGTGAGCTTTGCTGGGTACGGTGGCCTACGAGAATTAAAATACTGTTTTGTCATCAACTTAGCATGGACCTGATACCCTAATGTGTAGCTCTGATAAACTTGATTAGGCCAGAGACTCTTAACCTAAACCCAGACCCAAATGTTGGGATGTGAATTACCAGCAGCCTGAGATAGAGGGTGCAAGAGATCAACTTGACCTCTTAAAAAGGGAAGAAGGGAGTCTGGGGAGCCTGGCTCCAGGCAGGCTCATAGGAATGGCAGAAAGGGCAGGATTCACCTGGTAACAAACAGGACCCAGGTGTGGTCCTTGAAATTGATCAATTCAATGAGCCATTCTTTTACCTAAGTGGGAACAAGAGAAGGTGAAGAAGGGAGTCTCTTCCTTCAGTGAGCTTTATCTGTCAAAGAAGAACAAAGGTAAAAACAACTGCTGTGGCACAGGATCCCATTTAGCAAGTAAGAATGGAAAGTCGGGAACCAACAGAGACAAAATTGGAGATACCACGTAGGCAAAAATACAAGCAACACAGTGTAGTTTTGTGGAAATCAGAGAGGGTTTTGAAGTATGATAATAAAGAGTGTCAGTTGTTAGATTGAAAGAGGTCGCTGAAGAACAGCAAGGCAGAAGAGGCTGTTGGAGTGAAGGATTAAGGAACCATTATTTATTTAGAAAAGCTCTAGTAACTTGGTGGTTGAGAAACCAGTTTATGGGGAGTTAGATTGATGGTGGCAAGTACAGGGTTCTCATGGTAATTTTTGAGATTAGAAAAGGAAGAAATAACTCCATATAGGGCTAGACCTCTTTCTGTACTTCTATACAATGCAAAAGAATGTATAAAGACCTAAGACTTCAGATGGAAGAAAGCAAAAGAAAACTTGATGGAGAAATATTCTTAAGAACACAAGAAGGTATAAAATCGGTAGCACTGTGGGAAAAGATTAATCTTAGAGGGATTTTCCTCTCCAAAACAAAAGAGGAAAGAAGATGGTTATCTGCATGGAAATATTTGGCAGTACAGAGTAGGGAAGCTGATGCTACATATTGAACTCAGTAAAAATGGACTGGGGTCATCTAATAAGAGGGGAGCTCCTGGGTCTTAAGTAAACTAGAGATTTAAAATTAGCTGTAAATAAAATGGACCAGTGAATTGCTAGGCATGGCGCAATAGTCATTGAGCTACAGAATTCTCAAGGGCAGGGATCATATATTGCTCTTGTATCCCCACTGATGCAAGAGCACAGTGTTTGTACCATGGTTAGTCCTCAATAAATATTTGAATGGATGGGTGGAAGGATGGGTGCATGGATGGATAAATGGATGGGAGAAAGGAAGGGAGGAAGGAAGGAAGGAAAGCAGGATTGGTGGGTGGATGGATGGTCTGTTACCTACATGTGCATATTTAAAGTTTGTTCCTCTGTCCTTGAGATTTTCCAGGCAAGGATACTGGAGTGGGTTGCCATTTCCTTCTCCAGGGGACCTTCCAAACCCAGGGATCGAACCTGGGTCTCCTGCACTGCAGGCAGATTCTTTACCAACTGAGCTACAAGGGAAGCCCGAATTAAACTATTCTTGACCCTAAATGAGGGCCTAGGTGAAATCAAGTATAGCCATTAGACTAGGCCCTTAACAGTTTGCAGTTTGGAAACAGGACTTAATATATGACACCTTTTCTCTAAACCCTCAGTTTTTGTTCACTTTGCTTAGGATGAGGGATAACAGTGGTATTTTGGCAGTGCTGGCTGACTGAGTTGTTAGATCTAGCACACATTATTCTGCTGCTTATAGTTTCTGGCCCAGGTTCAGAAATGTCACATTTGAGCCCCTATTTGCAATTTCAGGGTCCCCCAAAGAACCTATACCTTCCTGGTTTTGACTCCTCATCTGAGTTACTAAATTCTGGTGACTTAGATAATTCAGATGTCCTTACTTAAAGCTGAATGACTGGCTTGTGTGTTAGAGAGACTTGGAACCCATGTTAGAAATTCTGTATCAGATGTAATAAGTGAAGATCCAGATTTCAGATTTAATGGCTTGTGCTTTTACAAGTAAAAAGTAAAAGATGGAAGGGAAAGGAAGGCAAGGACAGACAGTGCTTGAAAAGAAAAGAAAAAAGACTTCTAGTGTTTTATTTTTCTAAGAGAAGAAACTGGTGATGACACTCTCGTTTAGTCAGTTATTATAGTTGGAGCACCTGTGGTATACAGAAGCATGAGACTAGTAAAGTAACTTTTTCACTAGGAAAACTGTTTTATTATCCTTTATTTAAAAAATAGCATGGGCTTGTTTTTATTTTAAATCCATGAACTAATATTCCAAATTGATTATTTCCTAGTGAGGGGAAGCTGAAATAATTTTGATACTAAAACATACATTTCTTCTCAACTTGCCAGTTAACATCAGGAGTTTGCTGTTTCATTACCACCAGGGACACTAGTAGGACCAAAGCATTTTTCTCCAGGTTGCTTTTGGTTGTTCGGAAATGTCACAGTGGAAGCCCTGGCCCCTTGAACCAGAGCAACAGCAGGTGAGCAAAGGAGGAACTGGATTTCAAAATATTTTGTTTTAAGAGGTTATTTGTTATGTTGAAGTCATCACACAACATCTGATGTTGATTTTGAGATTGTTAATGTATCCTTTTTAAGCATTCAGATTAGAAAACATAAACACATTTCCACTCAGTTTTCCCATAAATCCCATCCCCTCACTCAACTCAAAACATCCTGATCCTGCAGTGTTCTGCTGTGTTTCTGCCCTTGCCGGATTAGGCGCGCTTCTGGGTTCCTTGGGGGCGGGGAGGGGGCGGGGGCCGGGGAGTTGGGGGTGGGAGCAGTGCACGCTGTGCTTGTCTTCCAGAAAAAGGAAATAGTGCTGTATTGTAGCGTAGACACACTCTACCTAAGGGCAGAACTAGTCAAAAGTCAAATTGAATTTACACTATGAGCTCTTTGTATACTTGCAAATTGGCTTCTAACTGTACCTTGTTAAAATAAAATCAGAAATTATCACATAAAATCCATTCTGAACCTTAAAGTAAGACTGCTTACATTCTGAGCCGAGTTGAGCAACTTTATCAAGGGTTCAAAAAAATAGTTTTTTCAGCACAATTTATTCTAACAGTGTGTTGTTACAGACTCAGCTAAGGTTGCAGTACAGGGACTTCCTTGGCAGTCCAGTGGTTAAGACTTCAGTGCAGTCAAGTCCAGTGCAGGGGGTGCAGGTTCGATCCCTGGTCAAGGAGTGAAGATCCCATATGCCCTGGGGCCAGAAAACCAAAACAGAAAACAGAAACAAGAATGTAACAAATTAAATAAAGAATCCAAAAAATCTTAAAAAGATTGCCATACATTAAGAATTTGGAAAGGTGTTGTGATAGTTGTAGGTGTTGTTGACTAAAAGATGCATAGGTAACTTGGGAAAGGATAATTTGAAAATGTCCTTCTAGTCTTGTGAATATCCTTCCCTCATTCTCTTCCCTGGGGATGCTGAGTACGATAAGACCAGACTTCCAGCTCCTGCACTGTGGAAGTGTCATACAGTTAGTATTCATTTCTACCTCACTTATATACGTATTAAACCTCCACCCTGTTGATGTTAAGAATGTTAAGAAACATGGATCTCGCCCTTGAGAATTTCACTGGCTGGTGAGGGTAGCAGACTTGCTGGAAAAGTAACTTACAGCACAATGAAATGCTGTACTAGAGGGAGAAAAAGCATTGTGGGTACTTAACGGAGCAAGTAACTCAACTTAAACCTAGGGAAGCTGGGGAAGACTTCATAAATGTGGTGACAACTGAACTGCATCTTAAAAGATAAACTGAAATTTAGCAGGTGAAAGGCACACCAGGCAGAGAGAACTGAATGTGCAAAGGTTCAGTTTTGGAAAGAACATGGCTTCTTCAGGTAACTAAAAGAAGTAGACAATTCATGGAGTAAAGCAGTGAGAAAAAAAAGGCTGAAAAAATACACGTAAGTCTTCTTGGGTCTTCTTAACTCATCAGTGCTGGTGGGATAGGAACCAGCAAAACTGCTAGAAACACAAGAGAACTTGCAAAATACTTTGTTATGTAATTGGGCTATTTATTCTCCAACAGTGCTTTTTTTAAAAAAAATTGTCATTAAGATGGAAAATAAAAAAAGAAAATCATCTGTATATTATACTTTAGTATAACTCAACTGATGACATTTCAATAGCATCATTTTTACACAGCTGGGGTTCTGCCTGTCTACACAAAACAGCTTTGTTTTACTTGGTACATACATTTCTCACTCTTCATTATTTGATGGTTACGACACAAGCATCTGCAGTTACTTTCTCAATAACTATGATTATTTAATAGTAATATAAAAAATAAGTTAGTGTTATTTTTCACAAAAACGTCCAAGAACTGAGGTAAGCACCAGTGTCGTTTGTGGTACCAAGTATTTCATCATTAATCATTATTTAGTATATAGTAATTTGTCATCTAAGTAGTTGAAAAATAAGGTACTACTTTCAAGATGTACTTTGAAGTCATCTGATTGAAACTGTTGAAGATGGGAATATTCTGTTACTTACACTAATTATTTTACTTACTAATATTTAGTCATAAAAAAGAATTATGTACAACAAAAAAAATTTCCAATTGAAAAGGAAAGGGTCTCAAAAATGCCAAGGGAAGTTGTATATAAAATCATTACAGTTTGAATCTGAGTGCTGATGTGTGGTGAAGTTGTTGAAAATTTTTCATTTTTGACTCCAAGTATATTTATAAAAATAGAATATGCTCATATAGATACATAAACTAAGTAAAAATAGTCAGATTTGGAAATTTATTGGAAAACAGTGTTTACTGGAGAAGGGACATGATAAATATTCATTGATGAATAAAGGTAGGTTTTTGGAATTGAAAATCAAACTGAAATATAAAGGAGAATAATTATTTTGGTTTTTATTTTACAACTTGATCAACCCAAAAATGCACAAATTCCAAATAATTGGAATCAGAGAAATGAAACTATGATACTGCATTACTTTATAAATGAGATAAATGTTTCTTCAGCTCAGTCGATGATAAAAGATGAGACAATTTAAAGCAGAATGAAGAAATGTCATCAATTTGTATAAACAATCAGAAAAAACAAGTCTCCTTTAATTAAAGAAATATTCTTGAATTTCATTAGGCACAATGAGACAACTAAGGAATGCAGAGTTATTTTGTACATGTATACACACACAGTGAGTGCAAATCAGAACTATGACATTTCCATTAAACGTAAATAAAAAATTGAATGTGGGGGTGGTGAAGTTTTAGCTGCTGCTGCTGCTGCTGCTAAGTCACTTCAGTCGTGTCCGACTCTGTGTGACCCCATAGACGGCAGCCCACCAGGCTCCCCCGTCCCTGGGATTCTCCAGGCAAGAACACTGGAGTGGGTTGCCACCTCCTTCTCCAATGTGTGAAAGTGAAAAGTGAAAGTGAAGTCGCTCAGTCATGTCTGACTCGTAGCGACCCCATGGACTGCAGCCCACTAGGCTCCTCCGTCCATGGGATTTTCTAGGCAAGAGTACTGGAGTGGCTTGCCATTGCCTTCTCCGAAGTTTTAGAGGAAGGGCTAAAAACTCAACTGTGAAAATTTTTAAGGTTTATTAACAAGAGTGGGGCTTCTCTGATGGCTCAGTGGTAAAGAATCTGCCTGCAATATAGAAGATGTGAGTTCGATTTCTGGGTCAGGAAGATTCTTCTGGAGAAGGAAACAGCTACTCACTCCAGTATTCTTGCCTGGGAAATCCCATGGACAGAGGAACCTGGCAGACTACAGTCCATGGGGTTGCAGAAAAGTCAGACACACATTAATAAGTAAAAAGAATTGGAAACTCTGAAATGAACTCTATGCTGACACTTCTTTGACAACACAGCCTCTGGATCTGCGTAAGTTACCAGATTTTTCAGAACTTGTATAACAGGCTCAAAAATGTGAGAAGCAGGAAACTATGTGGCATGTCGAAAATATGTTGGATTATTTGTTCTTCAACATTATGGGCTATCATTGATAACTTCCTGAGATCTTTCAAATATAAAGAGGGATGGTGAATTAATGATCAGCTGACACTGATCATTGTCAGTGTCATTGGTTTCCAAATGTGAATTTTACTGTTTTTCCCCCCAAGTTTATTTCATACAAAGCATTGTAAGACTTCTTTCTAGGAAATTCCCTAGTGGTTCAATGGTTAGTGCTCCACATTTTCACTGCTAAAGCCCAGGTTCAACCCCCAGTTGGGGAACTAAGATCCCACAAGCCACATGGCACAGCCAAAAAAAATAAATAAATAAACTTTCTAAAGAGCTTCAAAGAAAGATTATAGATGTGTTTTCTTAGCTTTTAAGAGAAATGGTTCACTGTTTATTATCTAAGAAAACCTGTATCTCCAGTCTAATGCTCTCCCAACTGAGCTATTTTGGCTACTGTTAAACCTGTATCTCAAAATGATTTGGGCCGGGGTCATTATGCCAAAAAATAGTCTCTTAAGGTTTCAAAGAGAAAAAAAGTCCTTTCAGAGGAGAACAGCGGTGTTTGTTATCGTTGTTCAGTCGCCAAGTCATGTCTGATTCTTTGCAACCCCATGAACTGTAGCACACCAGGCTTCCCTGTCCTTCACTATCTCCCTGAGTTTCCTCAAACTCATGTCCACTGAGTCAGTGATGCCATCTATCCATCACATCCTCTATTTTTCCTTTCTCCTCTTGCCCTCAATCTTTCCCAGCATCAGGGTCTTTTCCAGAGTTGGCTCTTCACATCAGGTGGCCAAAGTATTGGAGCTTCAGCTTCAGCATCAGTCCTTCCAATCAATATTCAGGGTTGATTTCCTTCAGGATTGATTAGTTTGATCTCCTTGTTGTCCAAGGGACTCTCAAAAGTCTTCTCCAGCAGCACCACAGTTCTAAAGCACCAAATCTTCAGCCCTCGGTCTTCTTTATAGTCCAACTCTCACATCCATACATGACTACTGGGAAAACCATAGCTTTGACTGTATGGACCTTTGTTTGCAATGTGACATCTCTGCTTTTTTTACATGCTGTCTAGGATTGTCATAGCTTTTCTTCAAATAGTACGTATCATACTGCTTTATCAGAAGAATGGTGCACAATCAATATTTTTTGGACCAAAGGAAATGGTATTTGCTAAGAGTAAGTTTACATTTTCTGAGTTATTATAGTGTAGGGAAATTTCAGATCTACTGTTTAAATGGAAGTAATAAATGGAACAAAGCTAACTATATACAGTAATTTTGTAAAAGCAATGCAAATATGATCCTAGAACTTTGATTTTTCCCAGAACAAAGTAACAGCAACTCATTACATCCCTGTCATTGATCTTAGCTATTTGTTTATTTGATGTGGTCTACCTAATAAAAAGGTAGACCTTCCTGCACCTCAGCACCACTACCTGCGTATGTGTGGTTGTGGTCTGGCCAATCACGATAGCCGATGCAGAATGCTCATGTTCTAGTCTGCCTGGCCCCAGCATGGGCTTGGGCAGCTCTGGAGAAGCTCAGTATCCTAACAGACTGACCCTGAAAGACTCATCCTATTAGTTTACCACATTATCCAAGTGTATTATTCTTTAAGGCTGCCTTAACTGTGTCACATACCAGATGGCTTAAAACAACAGAAATGTATCCTCTCACATGCCTGGTGGCTCAGAGTCTGAAATCAAGGTGTCAGCAGGGCCATGCTGTTCTGCAGGGGCTTTAGGGAAGAATCCTTCCTGAACTCTTTTCTAGATTCTGGTGACTTGTTGCAAACATTGGCATTCCTTGACTAGCAGCTACATCACTGCCATCTCTGTCTCCTTCGGCGCATGACCTTTTCCCCTCTGTATCTTTATGTGTTGTCTCCTCTCCTTATAAGGACAGTAGTCATTGGATTTAGGTCCCACTCTGATCTGGTATGACCTCATCTTAGTTGATTACATCTGTAAAGACCCTACTTCTGTGTAAGGTCACATTCTGAAGTTCTAGATAGACATGAATTTGGTGGAGGGACATACTCAACCCACTACACCCAGCAATGGAAATGCTCTAAATTTAATCTGGCCTAAAATAACATCAGTTGGCATATAAATATTTTTTACATTTGGGTTTTAAATTATAGATCCTGAAGATTGCTCTTGTGGTTTTAATTGAATATGATATTGGCTCTGATGCAAAGGATCAGAATCATAATATAATCAGAATAATATAATAATAATAATCAGAATAATAATATAAATGAAAAATAGCCTGTTATAAAGTATTGACTATAAATCATTAACCTGGAATTTTCTTTTTTTTCTTTTTTTAAATTTATTATTTATTATTTTTTATTATTTTTTTTTTATTGGAGGCTAATTACTTTACAATATTATATTGGTTTTGCCTTACACTGACATGAATCCGCCCCGGCTGTACATGTGTTTCCCTTCTTGAACCCCCCTCCCACCTCCCTCCTCCCTTTATCCTCCCTCTGGGTCATCCCCCTGCACCAGCCCCAAGCATCCTGTATCATGCATCGAACCTGGACTGGTGATTCATTTCACATATGATAATATGCATGTTTCAATGCCAACCTGGAATTTCTCATGAGACTTCTCAGTTGCTTAATTAGGGTTCATTCAGGGAGCTACTTGCCCCTACCAGGTCTGTTATCTGTATGTGTGTGAAGTCAGATTATGAAGGATTTTATACACTAACTTGGGGGGTTTGGACTTGACTCTGTAGAAAAGGACAAACCAGTGGAGATTCACTCTTTTAAAAAGATAGTTCAGATAATGATATAGCGGATATAGATGCTAGATAGAAGCCACTGAAACAGCACAGGTGAAGTGATTGGAGATTAGACTGTTGATGGAGAGGGAGTAGTGAAATTGTGTTGGAAACTATCCCTGAAGATTTAGCAATTGGTTGCTGCTGCTGCTAAGTCACTTCAGTCAGGTCCAACTCTGTGCGACCCCATAGATGGCAGCCCAGCAGGCTCCGTGTCCCTGGGATTCTCCAGGCAAGAACACTGGAGTGGGTTGCCATTTCCTTCTCAATTGGTTAGGTAATGTTAATAATAACAGCTTATTTTTTGCCAGCTTAAGATATATTTGACATATTGTATGTTTAAGGTGAACAAGATGGTTTGTTACCCATATATATTGTGGTTACTACAATGTAGTTAGCTAACACATCCACCACCTCACATAATTTTATGTATATAAATGCAGTGAGCACATTTAAGATCAATCATAGCTAATATTTATTGAGTACTTTCTTTGTGCCAGGCACTATTCTAAGTACTTCTTATATACTAATACATTTAATTCTTATAATGACCCTATGAAGTAGTATTAATACTATTAAAATATTGGTTCAGAGGAAGAAACTGAGGCACAAATATTGGGTTGGCCAAAAAGTTCATTAAGGTTTTTCTATACACTGTTTCAGAAAAACCCAAATGAACTTTTTGGTCAACCCAATACTTGCCAAAGATCTCATATCTAGTGATTGAAGGAGTCAGGATTTTAACCCACAGAATCTGGTGAAGGAAACGAAAGAATCTGGGTGGCTGCTACATTTGGGAGTCTTGAGTGGATGGTTCTGTCATTAGCCACGATTGAAAATACAGAAGAGCAGGTTTGTGGGCAGTTTACTGGAAGGTTATGAGTCAGTAGATTTTATTTTGGATATCGTATTAAGTTTGAAGAGCTGCTGGTGGGAAATCCAAATGAATATACCTTGTAAATAGTTGATATCAAT
The DNA here is from genome assembly GCF_049115385.1 of Moschus berezovskii. NCBI lineage: Eukaryota > Metazoa > Chordata > Mammalia > Artiodactyla > Moschidae > Moschus > Moschus berezovskii. The sequence goes on along the minus strand of NC_142463.1, from coordinate 98,935,254 downwards.
ATAGAAATTATATTTGGTATTCAAATTCATCTTTTCTCAAAAAGAAAGTACTGTGTTTTAGTACATACATTATGTAGCTGTGGTAAAACATGACAAATTGATGATACCATCTCTCAGCTCTAAAAAACTAAATGAGTGCCTTCTTTGGGGTGAAAAGTCTTTGTGGATATATTCCTATGTCCTCTTTACATGGTTAGGTAAGTAAATATCTTACCCAGAACTTTATTACATTTTTCAGCCTAACAGAGCAGAGGAATTCATTCACTATGATTTGTACCCAGTGATCACAAGTGAATTTAATTCATTACAAACTCCCCTTATACCCTCACCCTTTGCTCCACACATTCCACCAAATACACCCCTGCCTTGCTCTAACCACGGGGTATTCCAGTTCAAATCCAGCTGTTTATGGGAACTGCTTTTGTTGAAATCATTAAAGAAAGAAAGGCCTGTGAATTCTCCTTCCGAAGCACTGCCTGTTTTCTGTGTCATTTCAGTCTCATTAATCAGCGTTGCCGCCAGGTAGACGTTGTGCTGTGTATTTTACTGTCCCCAGCACAGCAGCTCCTGCGTCTCTGCCCCGAGGCCGACGCACTGGGGAAAAAGAGAGAGGGAAACCATCAATCTTGCCAGTTGCACATGTCAGCAGTGATTCCTTCCCCCTTCCTGTTGGCTGTCTCTCTCACCACCTGTGTTTAGAATTAGCGCCGAAGCTGCTCCCCAGATGAATAAGAACCACTGTCCCTGTCACCTGCCCTGTCCTGGCCACCACTTCTAAAGGAAAACAAGAAGTACACAGGGCAATTATCTTTACTGTGTGCAGCGCAAGAGAGAGAATCACACATCCCCATAGAAGTTCACTATGTGAACATAAAATTACAGCAGATTTGAGGGTGTACAGTCTAGGAGGTAGCATCATTTATTGAAGCAGAGGGATGAAAGCAAATAATTTACTGAGTGCTCTGTTGTATTCTCATACACTCCCTCTGAAGTATCTACAGAGTCTAGTCTCACAGGGAGGCTTGCTGGTGGTTCCAGGAGTCCACTCTGTCCTGCAGTGGGTCCCTTTCCTTCATGTGCCTGCACCAAGTCTCTGGACTAAATGAAGCATGTATAGCTGAATTTGATCTGCTTCTGTTCAAGCCCTGACTCTGCTATTTATTAGATGGTCACTGCGCACTGAACCCCTCTGTGCCTGTTTCCTCACCTATAAAACAGAGTTTATAATCCTACCTACCTCATAAGGCTTTTTGTAAGGATTAAGATAATGCATTCATAGCTCTTGCTAGAGTATTTGCATAGTAAGCACTCAACAAATATTAGCCATTATTATTATTAACCTTATTGTTCAGGTTATCAAACTGAAGTTCAGAGAGATTAAATAATTTGTACAAAGTGCTGGGATATGTAGAAGGAATTGAACCTGATACAAGACTGTCTGATCCCCAAAATGTGTTTTCTATTACATTATGTTGTTTCCGTTCTAGTTCCATGTTACAAATAACTTCATGTGTGAGCTTAATCAATCACTTCACTTTATGCATGTCTTTATTTCCCATCATGTAAAATGAAATTGATAATACCTGACATTCCTGTTGGTATGAGACTTTTGTAATTATATGTAAATTAATCATCGTCAGGCCATATGCAGTAAAGCCAGGCATTTGTTTTTTTTAATTTGGCTACAAAAAATGTTCATGCCCTTAAAAAGAGTTAAATAAATACAAGTGTCAAAAAGGTAATCATTGCATATTCCCACTCTTTGAGGTAACCATTGTTAAGTTAAATGTGTAGTTGCCTTCCTTGTCAGCAGTCGTCTGTTTAATAAATGTCTTTATAGAACCACTGTGGGCTAAGCATTGTTCTCAGGCCTTTAGGAGGGTGCTATCATTATACCCATTTTACAGATGAGAAAGTTCAGTGACTTGCACAAGGAAACACAGCTAGTATATACAGAGCTGGTATTGGATTTGGCCCTTTGACTCCAGAGTTGGGCCTCTTCACCTCCACTCTGTGCTCTTAGTACTTACATTCTTATCTGTTGCATAGTAGTCCATCATATAAAAATAAAACTACTGTTTATTCAGTATGTTCCCTAATGGACATTTAGTTGCTTGTAGTCCTTTTGTCATTAGTCATATAGGGAATGCCAGATAGACTTACATTCTAATATGAGTATTTCTGTAGGACACATTTCTGTATGTTGGATGCATATGTGCATGCTAAATCACTTCAGTCGTGTCCAACTCTTAGTGACCCTGTGGACTGTAGCCCGCCAGGCTCCTCTGTCCGTGGGATTCTCCAGGCAAGATTCAACCAGTAGTGGGTTGCCATGCCCTCCTCCAGGGGATCTTCCGACCCAGGGATTGAACCCGTTTCTCTTGTGTCTCTTGCTTTAGCAGGTGTGTTCTTTACCACTAGCGCCACCTAGGAAGCCCTATTGTTGGATGGTTGGGTGAAAATATTTAAACACTTAAAAATTTGACTTCCATCAGTGATCACATAACTTCTGGAGAGCATACTGCATGCCAGGCACTAAACACTTTACACTAATAAACTCATCACAATCCTGTCATCTACCCTGTGAGTCTGGTATATTATCATCCCATTTTGTAGATGTTCAAGACCATATAAGTAATAAAGCCAGGACTCAGCCCAGGCAGTGTGGTGCTAAAGCCTACTGCTTAACCATGATAAATAACCAGACAAGTTATCACAGTCATCATATTTTACTGCTTGACTTTGTCATGTTTCTAACTTATTCTAAAGTTGACTTAACAGAATGAGCTGACAGAAGGGTCTGAACAAATACTGTTCAAACAACCCTGGGAATTGTATCAGTCTACAGGTTGGATGAAGAGAAAGGGAGCCATGAGTCCTGCAAAATGAGACTTCTTTCACCTAGTAGTATTTAGGATAGTCAAAGAGTTTTTTTGGTGAAATATTTTTATACCGAGAAAGTAACTTTAGAATTTTTTTTTCCTGTTTGTAGTATCGTGTGTATGTGTGTGCTTAGTTGCTCAGTCGTGTCCGCCTCTTTGCGATCCCATGGACTGAAGTCTGCCAGGCGATTCTGTCCGTGGAATTCTCCAGGCAAAAATACTGGAGTGAGTAGCCATTTCCTTCTCCAGGGGATCTTCCTGACCCTGGGATCAAACTTGGGTCTCCTGCATTGCAGGCAGATTCTTTACTGTCTGAGTCACTAGGGAACCCTGCGAGATAGTCATGCTGTCTCTCAAAGTTTCAGAACACCGAGGTCATGGAGTTCCTTCATTTCTTGGATATGAGAATTTCTGGCATCTTGGTTTCACTTATCCAAGGTCACCAGTGGTTATTTCAGGTTTTCCTCAACTGACTGAGCTGACCATGAAACCCAGCTACAACTGCCTAAGTGTTGAATTCTGACTCTGTAGGGGTTAGAGGAAGTTAGAGAATTTTTCACCCAGGGAAATAGGTAGAAAAGAGCATTCTATACAGTGATAATTTTGTATTCTATCCATTACAATTCTGATATTAAAATCTTCGTGGGATTACTTTCTTGTCAATGTCTGGGCTATATGTGCTTCTTGAGTCCCTGCTTGCATGCTAAGTCATTTTACTTGTGTCTGACTCTTTATGACCCAATGGACTATAGCCCGCCAGGCTCCTCTGTCCATGGGATTCTCCAGACAAGAATACTGGAGTGGGTTGTCATGCCCTCCTTCAGGGGATCCGACCCAGGGATTGAACCCGCATCTCATATGTCTCCTGCATTGGCAAGTGGGTTCTTTACCACTAGTGCCACCTGGGAAGCTTCTTGAATCCCTGAGCCATAAGGATTTATGAAACTGGGTATTATCAAGTAAGTTTACCTCATGGTGGAAGGTGGTATGCTTACTTGGTCTTTTCTCACCAATTTAGGGACTCTAGCCACACCTTCATAATCTGTTGACCATAATTTGCTGAACTTCTGCCTGAAGCCAAAGGGATCCTTGACTGTGGATCAATGCATAAATGCTCAGGGCTTTTATTAGCTTGAAATGTAAATTGTAAGCAATTGAACTTTTCACATTTTTATAGTCTATTTGTATGTTCGTGTGTGTGTGTGTTTATGTGTGTGTATTTCTATGTTTCCAATCAAGTTGGCAGTTTTGGAGAGTAATTATGTAGTAGTTGGCTAGGAATAGTGGTTTTTCAATCTTGGACACACATTAGAATCACACAGGGAACTTTTAAAAATTCCCTATGCTCATGCCAAATCTCAAACTGATTAAATCAAAATATCTGAGGATGGGACCCAGGCACTGGTATTTTTTAAAGCTCCCAGGTGATCACTGTGTAGACAAGATTGAGAACTGATAGCTTAGAAAGGTATCTTATATCTTTTATTCAAATGTTTTCATCTGTACCTCATTTTATGTAGTTGAAGTAAATTTTAAGACTACATATCAGTCCCCCCAAAGCCCCTCTCAAATGAGCAGGCATCAGAGTCACCTGGAAGGCTTGCATAACTCTTGTAAGTTTTCTCCTGGAATAAGCCCACCTTTGGTAGGTCTGGATTGGAGCCCAGGTATCTGCGTTCCTAAAAGGTCCCTATTCAGGTGATATTGCAGGTACAGAGACATAGGGTGGGACCCTCTGCTCCAGTTCCTGCCTTCCACCTTCTGAACTTTCTTCTCAACAATGGCAGCCAGGGTAGTCACCTCCAGGACAGACCATATACACGCAATATCAGTGTTAGGTAAGCTGAAAATGCTGGAGGAAGCTCCCACATGTTGCTCCACCTCCAGTTCAGTTCACTTCAGTCACTCAGTTTTGTCCGACTCTTTGGGACCCCATGGACTGCAGCATGCCAGGCCTCCCTGTCCATTGCCAACTCCTGGAGTTTACTCAAATTTGTGTCCATTGAGTCAGTGATGCCATCCAACCATTTCATCTTCTGTCGTCCCCTCCACCTCCAAATAATCGTAAATTTAGTCTCAAAAGTCTGTATGCAAATACAGCCTGCCCTTCCTACCAGATTGCTCCTCTTAAGTGCTTTCTGCTCTGAAGTCAGAGCCACCACTGGGTAGGTAGTTCTTGTGTGTCCCAAAATAGAACTTGGATTTCACTTTCCCACAGAAACAATTTTATGAATGGTGTTTAGGTGCAGCTGAAATACTGTTGTTAAAACCATCCTTCAGGAGTACTGTGGGTTCAATGAGGCTTCCATGGGCTGCCTTCCAGGAGTTTAACTGCCTTATAAAGAATTGAGTTTCTGAGTTTCGGAAAACCAGTTTTCAAACATGAACATAACTTGTTTAGCAACTACCTATAACTGGAACATTCGGTTCATTTTGTGTATAGTTATTTTGCCCTTTACATGGAGCCAAAGTCAGGGGTAGGAGTGGGAGATTTGTCATTTATTCCACTAACACTTATTAGATGCTCACAATGTACCTGGCACTGCTGTGTTCTGGGGATATAAAGATGAAAAAGACAGCCCCAGCCCTGGAGAGCTCATATTCTAGGTGGGAAAATATTTACTAAGCAAATAAGAAAATATTTACCAAGTTACCAATGTGATATGTGCAATAATAAAGAACCGATGAAAGAAGGATCTGTTCTGCCTGGAGAGAGTGACTGTGTGTGTGTGTGTGTGTGTGTTTGGTAGGGAGGAGGTATATTTAGCAAGTTTAAAATCAGGGAAGGATTGTTTGGCCTTGAAGACTATGGGGAGAGGGTAGGGTTCTCCAGGCAGAGATGAGGATGAAGGATATCCAGGCTGAGGGAAGAGTCTGAGGGCAGAGGGGAACAAGCAATACAAGAGTGGCAAGTAACTAGGTCGGCTCCTCATGGAAGATAATGGAGGACGACTGGGAAAGGGATTAATGGTCACATAATGTCCGAGCCTTACCCCCGAGGAAGAAAGGAAAAGATGTATACATACAGCTAAGTCTGTGTATGTGGTATTTACATTTTTATCCCAGCCTTTTTTGTGTGAAAACTCTCTTTTCTGTATATTTCCTGTTACCCTGAGGAGGAATATTTTTTCAACAACATATTAATATTTAGAAAATATACTGAATCAAGTTGTTTCCAAACCTGTGCTCTAGGAAGCTCCTCCAGAGGCTGGCTGGAGTGAAGGCGGAAGAGCCCACGGGGCGCTGACTACTGGGGCTCCTTCATTGACTCTACTGCTGTCTACACACCAAGCTTTTCTTTGGACTTTTCTACATGTTGGGCATATCTAGTAAGACTATTTCATTTGAAAGTGAGACTCGGGTTCTATCCCTGGGTCAGGAAGATCCCCTGAAGGAGGAAATGGCAACCCACTTCAGTATTCTTGCCTGGAAAATCCCAGGGATGGAAGAGCCTGGTGGGCTACAGTCCATAGGGTCGCAAAGAATTGAACATGACCAAGCATATAAGCATAAGCCTGTATTTTACCAAAAAAGGCAATGATAAAAAAAAGAGGTCGTATCTTTCTAGGCAATGATTTCTCTAACACTTTAAGATCAGTGTTCAAATTTTCTTATGGAGAAAAGCTAATATTTTCTTAAGCACTTCAGATCATTCTTTATACTTAAAAAATTTTTAGTATTCTTGATCTCTTGCCTGTATTTACTGTTCTATTCAATGTAAAAATAAATTATGTAGTGGTGGTTAAGATGTTTATGTCAAGAATTTGACCCTGGCTCATTTGGTTTAGGAAGCAGTATTATTGTTAGAAATTAAAAGTGTTTCTCACTACATATCATGTTATAATTATTTATATTGTGTTTAGATAATATATTTGAGTCACTCTTCCAATAAAAACTAAAAGGACTTGCCAGATTATTCCATACCTACATATAAGCTTTGCATTTCAACATAGCTTAGCTTCCCTTGGATGACAATGCATTCTCTCCTAGGAGCCAGAGTCCCTAGATTTTATATTTCATCATCTGATGGGGAGACATTGACTGAGGTGCTATTCACTGATGTGTAAGAAAGAAAACAGAAAAGAAAGGCATGAAGAAAATAAGCCCAAAGATATACTGAGGTACAAAAGAAATAGCTGCAGGATAAAAGAATGTGATAAATATAAATACAGAGGCATCATGTGGTCTGTGAGCCTAGCTCTGGAGGTCTGGATTCTGGTCCCACCTATGCCACCAGCTGTTACCTGGGCCTCTCAGGAAACATCTCCTTCCCTTTCTGAGAAGCACACCTTCCCTTTTTGAGAAGCATGTGTGTGGAGAGGGGAGCTGTGGGTGGGAGTGAAGGTAGTTAAAGTTCAGGCCAACCTTGAAGTCAAGAAGTTCTAACCTGGACGCAGACCAGTGAGAAGGTGGGCGAGTCCAGTTCTGAGAGCTGAGATTCAGATCTGACCACCTGCCTGTGATCTTGTGCAGGTTACTTAACCTTCCAGTGTCCTTCCTGGAAAATAAGGCCGGTAATTCCTGCCTCTGTCACATGCAGTGAAGTTCATGCAAGTGCCAGGGAGTCTTTCTGATTGCTTGAGTTCAGCACAGGAATGAAAAATACATCTGTGAAAGCATTCTGCTATGTGATGGAAGGACAGCACAGTGCATGGGGAGGGAAACAGATGCACAGCTCTTAAAATTTGGAGGTGGCTTAAATGAGTTTATAGAAAACTGTTCTAAAAACTCAAGTTCATTCCTTTCAAACTACTTCCCTGGCCTAACAATATGTGGTAAGTGCTTCTTGTCTCTGCCCTTATGGAACTCGCAGTCTAATGAATTAGTCACTCCTCTTTTTTTCTTTTTGATAGTGATGTTTTCCTACAGTTTTAATTGCTGGCCTACATATTGCTTCTGGTTTGAGGATGACATAAGACCTGCTTTCTCTTATATTGAATTAATATTTACTATATTGATTCCCAGGTCTGAGCATCTGGTTTCATTTCTAAGCAGAAACGAACCTAGTTTTTTTTCTTGGTGCTGAGTCAGCATTTTCTCACCAGACTCTCAGCTCTCTGTGCTTTCTGAAAGAAAGCGCTGACTGTGGCAGAACAATGCTGAGCTGTGGCCAAAGAAAGCTTCAGAGAAGCACCTGGATCCTCCCAGCCAGGATGAAAGTGCTATTTTTCTATGCTGGGTCTCCTATGTTTCAGCTCTTAAATCACTAGTTGGTGGTAGAGACATTTTCAAGGAAGTGTTGAAAATTATATACAAGAGTCCTCGATATACATGATAGGGTGATATACATGATAGAATTGAGAAGCCCTAACAGAGAGCTCCTTAAGCTGTATTTTTTATTTAGCAGAATAAACAGACTTACAAAAAGAGATTTTCAAGCTAATTAGTTGATAATGCTGATTCCTTTCTAATCACAGTCTGTGATAACATGCTTTTCATGGAACCAGGTAGACATGCTGGTTGTTCAGCCAAGTTTTTGGTCTACCATCGACTATAGTTAAAACAGGTATGATGAATACACAATTGATGCCCCAGCTGGACACAAGCAGGACTTTGTAATAAGAATCTTGAAATGTTTAGTTGAAGTCCTTGGTTGCCACCTCCATACCAAAGTTGAAAGTGTTTCTAAACTTGTAGGCAGGATTTTTTTGATGTATATTCTGCAGTTGGGAATAAAATCAGAAGCTCTCTTTAGTTGATCAGAAAAATTATCTTTTGCTGTAATTAGCAGCTTGGGATTTTTCAGATGCTTTTGGATGCAGTCATTGAAGTTATAATAATTACGAATTTGGAATGTGCTCAGTCCCTTATAACAGGAATGATTTGAACTACGTCTGTCAGATTGATAAATCTGTTCTCCCTCTGATTCAAATTTAAACTCCCATCCTCTCTCCTGGAATATGTCAAATCTCAGAGCTGAAACTGCCCATTGGTGATGTGAATTCTGTTACAAAATAAGCCAAGGCCTGCATTGACTAGAAGTGGCCTTTGTTAAAGAAATACATTGGAAGTAAAAATGAAGACCTGTTCTGTAAAATGGACCTTCTTTTTAGTCTCTGCACTGCAAAGGGATCGAAGGTTGATGCTCTAGCCTGCCCGAGGAGTGAATGCCTGTGGGCTGGTCTTGAAGCTGTTTTCTTTGTGGTTTGCCTCCCATCCACTGGGAAGCTCATGCTCCTTTCATTTTCATTCTTTTCCAGCTCTACTGCTTTTGAACACAGAACCCCCATCCTCCCACCACCCAAACTCCACATTCCAGCCCCATGATTTCATGGTACCAGGCGTATCTCCCCTGCTATGCTGTCAGGCTGCCTGCTGACTCTTGCAGGGGGAACAGACGGGAACATAAACTCACCATAGAAGAGCAAGACACTCTCTGTATATTTTTAAGGCCAGGAATCCAGTTCTCATTTAGAGCCTGTATTTTCTTAATAGCTCCTTGAAAATTGAACAAACCATTTCTTGTTGCTCTTACTTCTTGATAACATCATTCCCTCTGCCTAGATGTATAGAATCACAGAAACTAGAGAATGAAAAAGATGTATTAGATCATGTCTAGTTCATTCCCACTGGTCACAATTCTTTTTTTCCCACAGTCTGTCCTCTAGTGCTTTTCTCTTCTAGTTTTCTCAAGAATTAGTGTCTCCATTTGTCCTGGGGGATAATTCCTGAACATGGAGGAATTTGTGTGGAAATATTCCTTTTTTTTTTTCCCAGCTTGACAGTCCTGGTCCTTATAATCTTTTACATGACCATAAACAGTCTCCTTTCATCCTAGGTCAAGCGTTTCTGGATGGTATTTTTTTTTTCCTTTCCATTTATTAAGTTCAGAGCTTGTTTTTCTGCTTTGCTTTGTCTCTTCATCAATCAGTCCCTAAAGCCCATTAATCATTTTTAACCTCACCGAAAGCTCCTTTACTTATTCCCATATCAGGAACCCAGGGCTTACTGTGGTCCTAAGGTACTAGAGAAAGCCTCACTTATTCTATGCTAACTCTTCTCTCTCCCTTTCTTTTCTTTCTCCCCTTCTCCCTCTCCAGCCCCCACATCTGTCCCTCAGCCTCAGTTCTCATCTACCAGCTATTTTTAAAATAATGTCTCTAAATTATGATTTCAGGAGTTAGTCATTGAGGGCCTCCTGTGTGTGTGTGTGTACATGTGTATGATTCTAAGTGCAAGATCATATTTGTTCTCAGTTACTTAAAAGGTATTTTTCATATTCTCAGAGCCACAAATCTTTTAGGTCTCCTGAGTGCTTGGATCAAGCACAATTCTGGATCATGGAACTATGATGTAGCATTCTATTTTATAGCTGTCATCTGAAGAATAAAGAGGAAAATAAGCAGATATGGGGAAAATAGACTGTAGGATTTGAAATTCTAGGGAGTAGGAAACGGCAAAGTTTAAGTAGTCTTAGCACTCACATATCTGAAGTAGATTAGCTCTTAGGAGCTAATATTATATATAAAGTCTGTGGTAAATGTTACATTCTTTTTTAAAAAATTTCAGCTTTGTTGATATATATCAACAAATAAATTGTAAGGTATTTAAAGTGCACATATACCATGGTAATCTGATATATATTGTGCAAAGATCCCCCCTTCTGTCTTTGTGATAATCTAGAGGAGTGGGTCAGACACCACTGAGCGACTTCACTTTCACTTTTCACTTTCACACATTGGAGAAGGAAATGGCAACCCACTCCGGTGTTCTTGCCTGGAGAATCCCAGGGATCGGGGAGCCTGGTCGGCTTCCGTCTATGAGGTCACACAGAGTCGTACACGACTGAAGTGACTTAGCAACAGCAGCAGCAGCAGAGGAGTGGGGTGGGGTGGGAAATGGGAGGGAGGCTCATGAGGGAGCTATATGTATGTATAGCTATGGCTGATCCATGTTGATATATGGCAGAAACCAACACAATATTATAATTATTCTTCAAGTAAAAGTAAGGAGAAGGCAATGGCACCCCACTCCAGTATTCTTGCCTGGAAAATCCCATGGACAGAGAAGCCTGGTAGGCTGCAGTCCATGGGTTTGCTAAGAGTCGGACACGATTGAGCAACTTCACTTTCACTTTTCACTCTCATGCACTGGAGAAGGAAATGGCAACCCACTCCAGCGTTCTTGCCTGGAGAATCCCAGGGATGGGAGAGCCTGGTGGGCTGCTGTCTATGGGGTTGCAGAGTCGGACACGACTTAAGTGACTTAGCAGCAGCAAAAGTAAATAAGGAAAAAGATCCCCCATCTAGCTAATTATTACCACAACCAACACCTTACATATTTGTGTGTGTGAGAGGGGGAACATTTAAGTTCTACTCACTTAGCAAATTTCAATTATACAATACAGTGTTATCAACTATAGTCATCATGTTTTGCATTAATTCTTTTTTGCTGTGTGGTTTTCAAGATTGGAGGACAAAATATTATAAAGATGTTGGTTCTCCCCAAGGCAATCTATGGACTCAATTTAATCCCAATCAAAAATCCCAACAGGTTTTTTTTCTCTTGGAACTTGACACAATGACTCTAAAATACATTGAGAAGTGTAAAAGACCAAGGGTGGGTTCAGTTCGTCAGTTCAGTCGCTGTCGTGTCCGACTCTCTGCGACCCCATGAATCACAGCACGCCAGGCCTCCCTGTCCATCACCAACTCCCGGAGTTCACTCAGACTCATGTCCATCGAGCTGGTGATGCCATCCAGCCATCTCATTCTCTGTCATCCCCGTCTCCTCCCGCCCCCAATCCTTCCCAGCATCAGAGTCTTTTCCAGTGAGTCAACTCTTCGCATGAGGTGGCCAAAGTATTGGAATTTCAGTTTTAGCATCAGTCCTTCCAATGAACACCCAGGAATGATCTCCTTTAGAATGGACTGGTTGGACCTCCTTGCAGTCCAAGGGACTCTCAAGAGTCTTCTCCTGCACCACAGTTCAAAAGCATCAATTCTTCGGCAATCAGCTTTCTTCACAGTCCAACTCTCACATCCATACATGACCACGGGAAAAACCATAGCCTTGACTAGATGGACTTTGGTTGGCAAAGTAATGTCTCTGCTTTTTAACATGCTATCTAGGTTGGTCATAACTTTCTTTCCAAGGAGTAAGCGTCTTTTAATTTCATGGCTGCAATCAGCATCTGCAGTGATTTTGGAGCCCAAAAAAATAAAGTCTGACACTGCTTCCACTTTATCCCCATCTATTTCCCATGAAGTGATGGGACCAGATGCCATGATCTTTGTTTTCTGAATGTTGAGCTTCAAGCCAACCTTTTCACTCTCCTCTTTCACTTTCATCAAGAGGCTTTTGAGTTCCTCTTCACTTTCTGCCATAAGGGTGGTGTCATCTGCATATCTGAGGTTATTGATATTTCTCCCAGCAATCTTGATTCTAGCTTGTGCTTCTTTAGAATAAGGCAGAAAGACTTGCTTCACCAGGTCCCAAGACTTATTAAAAAGACAACTGTAATACTGGTGCAGAAATAGACAAAGAGACCAGTGAACCAATGAGACAGAACAGAAATACCAGATACAGACTCAGACATATAGAGATATTTGATTTATGCTGAAGTGGAATTCTAGAGCAGTGGGAAAAGACAATCGTTTCAATAAATGGTGCTAGAATAATTAGGTATCCATACAGAAAAAGAAAAAGGAGAGAAAATAAAGCAGATGCTTGCCTCACACCATATGTGAAGTGAAGTGAAGTGAAGTGGCTCAGTCGTGTTCGACTCCTTGTGACCCCATGGACTGTAGCCTGCCAGGCCCCTCAGTCCATGGGATTTTCCAGGCAAGAGTACTGGAGTAGGTTGCCATTTCCTTCTCCAGGGGATCTTCCCAACCCAGGGATCAAACCCGGATCTCCCACATTGTAGGCAGACACCTACAATGAGCTACCAGACAAGCCCACACCATATGTAGAAATCTCCAAATTGATACAGACTTAAATGTGCAAGATAAAACTTTAAAGCATGCATGCATGTTTTATATATGTATATACATATCTTCATAAACTTGGGGTTTTGGAAGATTTATTCTATGACATAAAAATCTGTAGTCAAGATTACATATTTGGTAAAATTAGGAACATCTCTTTATCAAAAGATAAGTGAAAGTCACTCAGTTGTGTCCAACTCTTTGCGATCCCATGGACTATACAGTCCATGGAATTCTCCAGGCCAGAATACTAGAGTGGGTAGCTTTTCCCTTCTCCAGGGGATCGTCCCAACCCAGGGATCGAACTTTGCAGCATTGTTCGATATCTCTGGCATTGCAGGCAGATTCTTTACTAGCTGAGCTACAAGGGAAGCCCATAACAAAAAAGCAAATAGCCACACAATGAGAGAATATATTGTCCACACGTGTAACTGACAAAATAGTAGGATCCAGAATATACAAAAATTCTTAAATCAATAAAAACATTTTCCAACTTCATAAAAATAGGCAAAATAAGCTGAATAGGCTCTCCACAGGGGAGAGCAATATGGTTATTAAAATAGCAATAACCATAGGAGTTCTCAGCTTCTCTAATAAATAATCAAAGAAATGCAATTAAACTGTAATGAGATTCTACCTTATATCACCAGTTAGCTAAAATTAAAACTACTGGCAAAGTGTTGGGAGGATGTGGACCAACATGAATTGGTGGTAGAAGCTGCATACCTAGGAACAGTTTAGCACACTGTAGTACAATTTAAAATACATATGCATACCTTGAAGATCCGACTCACTAGAAAAGACCCTGATGCTGGGAAAGATTGAAGGCCAGAAGAGAAGGGGATGACAGAGGATGAGATGGTTGGATGGCGTCACTGACTCAGTGAAAATGAGTTTGAGTAAGCTCCAGGAGTTGGTGATGGACAGGGAAGCCTGGAGTGCTGCAGTCCATGGGGTCACAAAGAGTCCGACACGACTGAGCGATTGAACTGAACTGAATGCATACCTTGAAGTGAACTGAAGTGAAAGTCGCTCAGTCGTGTCCAACTCTTTGCGACCCCATGGACTATGCTGCTGCTGCTGCTAAGTTGCATCAGTCGTGTCCGACTCTGTCCGACCCCATAGACAGCAGCCCACCAGGCTCCCCCTTCCCTGGGATTCTCCAGGCAAGAACACTGGAGTGGTTGCCATTTCCTTCTCCAATGCATGAAAGTGAAAAGTGAAAGTGAAGTCGCTCAGTCCTGTCTGACTCTTCGCGACCCCATGGACTGCAGCCCATGAGGCCCCTCCGTCCATGGGATTTCCCAGGCAAGAGTACTGGAGTGGGTGCCATTGCCTTCTCCCCATGGACTATAGAGTCCATGGAATTCTCCAGGCCAGAATACTGGAGTGGGTAGCCTTTCCCATCTCCAGGGGATCTTCCCAATCCAGGGATCGAACCCAGGTCTCCTGCATTGCAGACAGATTCTTTACTGGCTGAGCCATATGACCCAGCAGTTCAGCCTCTAACTATGTACACTAGAGAAACTTGTACAAAAGTAAACATAAAAATATTCTTTTTCACCCATAACTTTTTGGGTTTTTTTGGTGACAGAGAAGTTGCAAAATAATGCAATGAATGTAAAAAGTTTTAATAGTTGGTGGCTAAGCAAAACATGATAGCCAGTGGAAGGAGCATACATGAGCTCTGAAGTCAGTGATACTAGGCTTGAAATTTCAGTCTCATGTATGAGTTGTGTGACCATGGTCAATATCTTAATATCACTGAACCTCAGTTTTCTCGTCTGCAAATTGGAGGTAATCATATGCCTACCATATTGTGTATTATAAGGGTTAAATACATTAATACATATAAAGCATTGAGCATAAATACCAGCAACATAGTAGTTTTCCAGTAAATTACGGCTATTATTAGTAATATTTTTACTATTGTTAAAAATGATAAGGATACATTTTATTTTTTCAGAGCCTTTTAGTTATAGCACATTTATTGATATACATTCATTTTTGCTTTTTCGCTATAGAATGCAAAATGATTAAAAGGAAGCATGGCATTTTTTCACTCTGTATTAGGGACAGAAAATATATTTTGAAAAAAATTTGCAGGGGAATTCCCTGGCAGTCCAGTGGTTAGGACTCCATGCTTCCACCACAGGGGGCACAGGTTCAATCCCTGGTTGGGGAACTAGGATCCTGCAAGCCACATGGTATGGCAAAAAAATTTTTTTTTGCATTCAAAATCTTTCAAATACAGAGGCACATTTTTTTTCTCACTTCCTATTATGACTTCAATAACAGCAAATTAGGTCTGTGGGAAAGCATGTCAAAAATAATTTTATAATTTAAAAATTATGCAAAATTAAAAACTTCTTTTGAAGAAATAAAAAAAAAGTATGATTTTATCAAAAGTCAAAGGAAACCAAAACATGAATATGCTAAATAACTTTATCAAGAAGTAATATCAGAAATGAAGTATAGGTTTCCTAAATTTTAACCCAAGATTCTCCACATTGAATTATATCAGCAATTATTTTTAAAGAAAACTGAATTAAGTAGTAGTAACCATTAGCCCTAATGCTATGGCCTTCATTGCCTTACCTGTACAATGAGTGAATCATGTCATAACAAACCCTTGGAGCCCCTTTAACCCCCAGTGAAATTTCACTTCTATCTCTGAAGTATTTGTAATGACCACCAGAACCACAGTCATCTTTTGCTCTTGGGAATTCCTGTCTGTACTCCACTATTTATCTTTCCAAACTGGTTATGACTGTGTTGTCATGTTGTATTGTTCCTTTTATTTTCATAAGCATATCTTCTATCTCCAGTTAGATTGGAGATACAGACCTTTTCTTAAGTGCCTTGGCATTTGTAAGGTTTTGAGTGCAAAAAGAAAAAAAAAATTATCTTCTGTCCCCTAATAACACCTAACATAGTGCTTTGCCCCAAATAGGAACAAAATAAATGCATAAGGATGATGACTGTCAGATTTCATTAAAAAAAAAAAAGGAGTAGCCATCATAGCTGTGGTAATATGGGCATCAGATTCATGGACTCTGCTTCAAAAGCAATTTTGTTTGTTCTCCTTTGTTCCAGAAAGATGCTGTGAAGCGAATATTCTCGGGCATTCAGCCTACAGGAATCCCCCACCTCGGCAACTATCTGGGAGCCATTGAGAGCTGGGTGAAGTTGCAGGACGAGCATGATTCTGTGCTGTACAGTATTGTTGACCTGCATTCCATCACTGTCCCCCAAGACCCAGCCATCCTCCGGCAGAGCATCTTGGACATGACTGCGGCTCTTCTCGCTTGTGGCATAAACCCAGAGAAGAGCATCCTTTTCCAGCAATCTCAGGTCAGCTTCTCAGATTAGAAATGAGCAAACTTTTATTTTCAGATTATTTGAGGAAAAAATTTAGTAGTTTATATAGCTCCTGTTTGTGATATTTTTTTTTTGGACCGTTCAAAGGTGACTTCATCAAATGTAACTGTTTCATTTTTCCCTGTGCTCATATCATTGAGTATTATTATAATGCAATAATATTTTCAGCTTTTTCCTCAACTGTACTTGGTAAGTTTATAATGCTTCACATACCAAAAAAATTATATCCTATTATTACTTCTAACTCAAGAATTGTTTTTCTATATTGGGTTGCATTCAAACTGATGAATTCATGCTATTGACTAGCTTCCTGGTGATGAGGGATAGAATTTAGCAAGTGATGGTTTTACGTAACTCCAATGTTGCTTTGCTGGGTATTGCATTTGGAAGGTCTATTGGATAATTCCTATTGTTCATTCTTTGTATAATAACTTTTGAGAAGATTTGAAAGAGCTAGCTGGGAAATTGGAAGACGATGTCCAGTGTCTTGACTCCAAGCCAAGAAAGGCCTCAGAACAAAGCCAGAATATTTGACTCATATCTTTACTATGGATGAATCAGTTTGCTCTTGGACAGGCAGATAACCTGGCCTAGAGACAGAGTACTTAAGAGACTCCCTAGCAAAGAAGATGAGAGTTTTAACTGAATCATGCTTTACATTACATGTTTTCTTTAACCTGATGACAAACCCCAGCCAAGGAATAGAATGTTATACATGTTTTGGCATAATTTAACATGTATGCAAGTGTGGTATGTGTTATACATGTGTACAACTCCTTTATTGATCATAAATTTCTGACACTCATTATTTTTATGCATATTTAATCACCCACAGAACTTAATGGAATAATTCACACACCATTACATTAACCATTTAAAAATATGTAATGAATGAGAATAAATAAATAAAAATAAAATGCAGTTATCAACTTAAACTTGTTGCCAGCTTAGAGATAATCTGAAAGAATAATAGAATCTAATCATTAACATGACTTTTAAAGGCAATTTACCTCAGTTTCCTTTTTCACAAAGGAAAAAGTCAGGAAGGCTTTCTTTACGTGTGACTTTTCAGATTGAATCTTGGACAGATCTAATTGTCATCAAGAACTTGCTTATGTTGAGCAAACATCTGCCTTCCTGTAATTTTCAGCCATTCATTTAACTTCTCTCTGAAAATACATAATAAATAAACTCTGTCTTCCACATGACTGCTATTCCAATACTTGGAGGTATTGGTTGTGCATCATCCTTACCCTCCAGGTCCTTGTTCCATAGGACTTACCTTCTTCATACTAGCTGTCCTTAGATGTCTCACCCTCTTGGTTGTCCTACCTCAGAAGCATTCCTACCTTTTCTCCGAAAAGATGGTACCTCTCATATTTCATAAGACAATGTCTATCCAAACTCTTCACACCCCTCTCTCACATCATAATTATCAGAGCCAGTCTAATAATTATCAGAATCAGTTTTTGAGTCACCTAATGCATTTTCCAAGGCATACCATCTTCACTCCATCTTAGCTGTTTTTGAGATAAGCTCTCATTTGACCCTTATGTGATACTCTTTTATTAAGAATTTATTTTAAATTAGAGGATAATTACTTTATAATACTGTGATGGTTTCTGCTATGAATCAACGTGAATGGGCTATAGGTATACATATATCCCCTCCCTCTTGAACCTCCATCTTACCTCCATCCCACCCCTCTAGATTGTCGCAAAGCACTGGTTTTGGGTTCCCTGTATCATACAGCAAATCCCTACTGGCTATTTATTTTGCATATGGTGTTGCATATGTTTCAATGCTACTCTCTCAAATCATCCCACCTGTCCTCCCCCACTGTGTCCAAAAGTCTGTTCTTTAAGTAGGACTCTCCTTTGCTGCCCTGCAAGTAGGATCATCAGTACAGTCTTTCTAGGTTCCATCAGTTCAGTTCAGTCGCTCAGTCGTATCAGACTTTTGTGACCCCATGGACTGCATGCAGCATACCAGGCCTCCCTGTCCATCACCAACTCCCGGAGTTTACTCAAACTCATGTCCATTGAGTTGGTGTTGCCATCCAACCATCTCATCCTCTGTCGTCCCCTTCTCCTACCGCCTTCAATCTTTCCTAGCATCAGGGTCTTTTCAAATGAGTAAGCTCTTCGCATCAGGTGGCCAAAGTATTGGAGTTTCAGCTTCAACATCAGTCCTTCCAAGGAATATTCAAGACTGATTTCCTTTAGGGTGGACTGGTTTGATCTCCTTCCAGTCCAAAGGACTCTCAAGAGTCGTCTCCAACACCACAGTTCAAAAGCATCAATTCTTCAGCACTCAGCTTTCTTTATAGTCCAACTCTCACATCCATACATGACCACTGGAAAAACCATAGCCTTAACTAGACAGACCTTTGTTGGCAAAGTAATATCTCTGTTTTTTAATATGCTATCTAGTTCGGTCATAACTTTCCTTCCAAGGAGTAAGCGTCTTTTAATTTCATGGCTGCAATCAGCATCTGCAGTGATTTTGGAGCCCAGAAAAGTAAAGTCTACCACTGATTCCACTGTTTCTCCATCTATTTGCCATGAAGTGATGGGACTGGATGCCATGATCTTTGTTTTCTGAATGTTGAGCTTTAAGCCATCCTTTTCACTCTCCTTTTTCACTTTCATCATGAGGCTCTTTAGTTCTTCTTCACTTTCTGCCGTAAGGGTGGTGTCATCTGCATATCTGAGGTTATCGATATTTCTCCCGGCAATCTTGATTCCAGCTTGTGTTTCCTCCAGCCCAGCGTTTCTCATGATGTACTCTGCATATAAGTTAAATAAGAAGGGTGACAATATACAGCCTTGACATACTCCTTTTCCTATTTGAAACCAGTCTGTTGTTCCATATCCAGTTCTAACTATTGCTTCCTGACCTGCATACAGATTTCTCAAGAGGCAGGTCAGGTGGTCTGGTATTCCCATCTCTTTCAGAATTTTCCACAGTTTGTTGTGATCTACACAGTCAAAGGCTTTGGCACAGTCAATGAAGCAGAAATGGATGTTTTTCTGGAGCTCTCTTGCTTTCTCCATGATCCAGCAGATGTTGGCAAGTTGATCTTTGGTTCCCCTGCCTTTTCTAAAACCAGTTTGAACATCTGGAATACCACAGTTCATGTATTGTTGAAGCCTGGCTTGGAGAATTTTGAGTGTGACTTTACTAGCATGTGAGATGAGTACAATTGTGTGGTAGTTTGAGCATTCTTTGGCATTGCCTTTCTTTGGGATTGGAATGAAAACTGACCTTTTCCAGTCCTGTGGCCACTGTTGACTTTTCCAAATTTGCTGGCATATTGAGTGCAGCACTTTCACAGCATCATCTTTCAGGATTTGAAATAGCTCAACTGGAAGTCCATCACCTCCACTAGCTTTGTTCATAGTGATGCTTCCTAAGGCCTGCTTGACTTCACATTCCAGGATGTCTGGCTCTAGGTGAGTGATCACACCATCATGGTTATCTGGGTCATGAAGATCTTTTTTGTACAGTTCTTCTTAATATCCTCTGCTTCTGTTAGGTCCATACCATTTCTGTCCTTTATTGTGCCCATCTTTGCATGAAATGTTCCCTTGGTATCTGTAGTTTTCTTGAAGAGATCTCTAGTCTTTCCCGTTCTGTTGTCTTCCTCTATTTCTTTCCATTGATCGCTGAGGAAGGCTTTCTTATCTCTCCTTGCTATTCTTTGGAACTCTGCATTCAAATGGGTATATCTTTCCTTTTCTCCTTTGCTTTCTGATTCTCTTCTTTTCACAGCTCTTTGTAAGGCCTCCTCAGACAGCCATTTTGCCTTTTTGCATTTCTTTTTCTTGGGGATGGTCTTGATCCCTGTCTCCTATACAATGTCATGAATCTCCATCCCTAGTTCATCAGGCAAGAGATCTAAACCCTTAAATCTACTTCTCACTTCTACTGTATAATCGTTAGGGATTTGATTTAGGTCATACCTGAATGGTGTAGTGGTTTTCCCTGCTTTCTTCGATTTACGTCTGAATTTGACAATAAGGAGTTCATGATCTGAGCCACAGTCAGCTCCTGGTCTTGTTTTTGCTGACTGTATAGAGCTTCTCCATCTTTGGCTGCAAAGAATATAATCAGTCTGATTTCGGTGTTGACCATCTGGTGATGTCCATGTGTAGAGTCTTCTCTTGTGTTGTTGAAAGAGGGTGTTTGCTATAACCAGTGCGTTCTCTTGGCAAAACTCTATTAGCCTTTGCCCTGCTCCAGTCCATGTTCAAACTATGCTGGTTCTCCCAAAATGTGTTTTATAGTTGGCTTATTGAAATGATAATCCAACCAAGGTCTACAAATAACATTTGATTATAGATCTTAAGTCTCTTGTTTTTATGCTTTTTGATTTGTTGATTGTTTTATTTCTGTAAAGTTAAACTTTCCTCATTTAAAACTTTGGTTTTTGTGCTACTACTTTTTTCATGCCTTTAATATATTGATCAGCTTTCTTTTACTCATTATAAAATTAGCCTTTTTGGGCATAAACATGAACCTTAATTTTCTTCCTAAGGCACTATTTTTGCAAGTTATATAGACAGTTTCTGACTTACAGTGGTTAAACTTATGATGGTTTGAAAGCTATATACATAAGGTAGAAACTATACTTTGAATTTTAGATTTTGATCTTTTCCCAGGCTGATAATGTGTAGAAAGACACTCTGTTGTGATACTGGGCAGCTCCAAGTCAGCCACAAGATCACCAGGGTAAATGATCAAGACATAACCAATCTGTTTCCCACTTTGAGTACAGTGCTCAATAAATTACATGAGATATTCAGTACTTTATTATAGTATAGGCTTTGTGTTAGAGCCCCTGGAGAAGGAAAGGGCAATTCATTCCAGTATTCTTGCTTGGTAAATCGCATGGACAGAGGAGGCTGATGGGCTACAGTCCATGGGGTCACAAGAGTCGGACACGACTTAGTAGCTAAACCACCACCACCACCACCAGGGCTGATGTAACTGTTCTGAGCGTGGTTAAGCTATGATATTGGGAAGGTTAGGTATATTGTATATATTTTAGACTTGGGATATTTCAACTTAATGGTGTGTTTATTAAGACGTGACTCCATTATAAGTCGAGCACTCTTGGAGAGAGAACTTTATTCTGTCTCCCACCGTGCCTTTGCCCCAGGAGCTGATGGCAGAGAGGCAGTACAGAGCCAGAGTCGACCTCCAGGCCCTGGACTACTAAGTTACCCTTTACTCCTGCCTCAGCCTCACCATCAATGGTCCATTGCCCACGTTGTAGCCATGTGCTCTTTCTACTTAAAGTAAACCAGCACCTCTCTCCTACCCTCAAGGCAAATATCTAAACTCAGTTTCTAGAAAACCCTTCAATCATAAAGTCGCTGAGAACATCAGGTCAGTGTTTCTTCCACTCCACCACTTTTTATCACAAGTTATTTTGTGTTCAAATGAGCTGATTAACTTTTATCAAGAATTCTTTAAAGCAGAAGTTAGAAAATATTTTCTTGTTTTATTTTGAGAAAACTTGATAAATCAATTCTTAACTTATACAACAGATAAATTAGAGATCAGTTATACAATTATAACAAGGGTTTTTTTAATATTGGGAATTTTGTAGTGCTTTTAAGCATTTAGTTGATCATAAAATATGATAGGAATTTAGAAAACAAAGTATTGGGAGCCAATGCCAGTTAAAATTGGTTATTCTTGCATTTGTACACACACAATTATTTACAAGAAGAATTAAAAAATTAAAATGAAGAAGTTTTGAAATTGTGAGTTAGAAAAAAATATATTTTTTACATTATTTAAGTGTTCTTTTCATGTTCATCCACTGTGTTAAGCAAAGTACTTATGGATAAATATAGAGACCGGTTCCCTGGGCCATTGTTGTCTACCAGAGTAAGTTCTAGTAATTGTTTGAAATAGGGAAAGAATTGAGCTGTGTTGGGATGCTGATTTTATCAATTATTTTTGTTTCCAGTCCTTTGCATTCTTTCTCAGCCGTCTGACTGGAACGATTGAGACTTATTGAAGATTTTTCTCATTATTTTCTTTTTCCTTCTTTCCCACTGGCCTCTAGTCATGGTGCTTCCCCTAAAATATGTTTGCCATATGTGGGGAAGTTTTCAGAGCCTCTCCTCTAAAAGGTGTGCCTATGTGCATGCATGTGTGTGCGTGAGGGAGAGAGGGAGCGAGAAGACGCCTGCCTGTGTGTGTGCTTGGCAGAGCTTTCCATCCGAATGCCAAAGTCAGTGGTCTTTTATTTCTAGCAGGCTTGAGTGCAGATCCGATCTGATTCCCACAGCTGTCTCTGAGGTGCATGTCTCCACATCTTTAGTTGTTACTTTGCCTGGGATTGAGTCACCCTGCAGATGGAAGATAAAAGCTGGAGTTCATAGCTTTAGGCACTGGCTTTCTGCCAAGGCTAAGAGAAAAGGACAACTTTGACCATCAGACCTCCTGTTACAGAGGGTCCGAAACAGTCCAGGGAAGAGTACAGGGCAAAGAACGAAATCTGCAGCTTCAGAATGTGGCCTCATTCTCTAATTAGAGCGAGGTTTGGTTTCCCAGGAAACAAAAATCAATAATAGTAATACAGGAAGGGGGACTGTGAAGAAACCAATTTCCGAATGAGGGCCAACGGAACTGACTATATGAATCTTGGCTCAGTAAATACAAACAAAATTTGTACCTGACCCATGGTGCTTGTCTTAAAGACACAAAGCCAAAGCCTAAATGAGGACAGGGAATCTCTTGTGTTTTCATTCATCCTCATAATTTTGGAAGCATGTTTAAGTATGTATTTATATTTGTTAAACTCTCAAGTTGTTAGGCTACTGACAACAGGTATACGTTCAACTCAGAAAGGAAACAAACAAACCTCTTTATAAGTTAATGGTCTTGAGGAATCTATTTGTAAAATTGGCATCACTTTCAGAGTTTCCAGGGAGAGGCAGAGGTTCTAAATGACCCATGGAATAAATAATAAAGAGAAGTTAGGAAAATTATTAAAATACCCAAACTTATGCTATTTCCTTCTCTAAAAGGTTTCCACTAGTACCACTTCCTTGCCTAGATCTGTACTCATGTGTGATGCGATGAGAAGCTATTGTATTTGTGTTGCTTCCATCCTGGAGTACAGAGTTAGATCATATCTTAGTTATACCTCCAAGAAGAGCTTTTTTTACTATCAGGGCAATGAGTATGGGCTCTGAAGCCAGATACAGTTTGAATCTCACTGTGATCTCTTCTCGTTGTGACATACTAGGCAAGTTACTGAAGCTCTTTGAACCCCCTTTATAATGTCTATAATAAGGATATTTAAATAATATGACATATACATATGATTCCTGACAGTTGTTAACTTTCTCTCTCACCTTACCTCACCACACACATACTGTCCCCAATCCCGGCTTCTTGATTTAAGGATGGAGTTCATTCGTAAGATGAAGATCAAATTAGTGACAATGCCTCTCTGTATTCCCAATGACAAAATATTTTCACAAGAGTTTGTTATCAAGAAATATTTCAGACATTGAGAAGAGTATGAGTATGGATGGCTGCTTTTTGAAATGCTAACCTTTTGGCATACTTGCTGCATACAGTTTTTGTTTTTTAAGAAGTAAAACATTACAACTATAGTCAAAACTGTTTAGCTCTCTCTAGTCTCATTCTGCTTTCTGCCTCCCCAGAAAATGTGTGTGAAAGTGTTAGTCACTCAGTCATGTCTGACTCTTTGTGACCCCATGGACTGTAGCCCACCAGGCTCTTCTGTCCATGGAATTCTCCAAGCAAGAATACTGGAGTGGGTTGCCATTCCCTTCTCCAGGGGATCTTCCCAACCCAGGGATCGAACCTGGGTCTCCCTTGTTGCAGGCAGGAGATTTAATTATTTTCACTGCTGTATGATATTCCATTGTCTGGCTCTATCACAATTTATTTATCTATTGTTGTTTTCCTGGCTAAAGATATTTAGATTTTTTCCAACATTTTGTTACTATGAATATTATTGCAATGGGCATACTTACATATGCTTTTTGTGCACCTCTGAAAGCCTCCCCAGAGGGAACCACTATACTGAATTTAATATTCATCATTCCCATGTACCTGTTTGCATTTTTATTGCATATGATTTGGCCATTACAATCCATATTATTTATTTTATATGTTTTAGAACTTTACATAAATAGCCTCATGCTGCACATGTCTTCCTGAATCTAAATTTTTATATGCAGCATTAATTATGTGTTTGAGATTTAATCATTTTGCTGGCTGTATGATATTCCATTGTCTGGCTCTATCACAATTTGTTTAATCTATTGTTATTTTCCTGGCAAACGATATTAAGATTTTTTCTAACTTTTTGTTACTATGAATAATACTACAGTGGTGATACTTACATATGCTTTTTGTTCACCTCTGAAAGGCTTTTCTAAGGGTACATATCCAAGAGTGGACTCATGAGGATATATGACATCAATGTTAGTGAATTATTGTCAGCTCAATTCAGTTCAGTCACTCAGTAGTGACTGACTCTTTGTGGCTCCGTGGACTGCAGCACACCATGCTTCCCTGTCCATCAGCTTCTCAAACTCATGTCCATCAAGTTGGTGATACCATCCAACCATCTCATCCTCTGTCATTCCCTTCTCCTCCTGTCTTCAGTCTTTCCCAGCATCAGGGTCTTTTCCAATGAGTCAGTTCTTAGCATCAGGTGGCCAAAGTATTGGAGTTTCAGCTTAAGCATCAGTCCTTCCAATGAATATTCAGGACCGTTTCCCTTTAGGATTGACTAGTTTGATCTCCTTGCAGTCCAACGAACTCTCAAGAGCCTTCTCCAATACCACAGTTCAAAAACAGCAATTCTTTGGCACTCAGCTTTCTTTGTTGCCCAACTCTCACATATGTACGTGACTACTGGAAAAATATTCCAAGGAATATTGCCAGATTGCTCTCCAAACTGGCATTCCAACTTATGTCCCATCAAAAGAAGAGTTCCCTTTGATCTGTGGCAATATTTGGTATCAGTTCAGTTCAGTTCAGTTGTTCAGTGGTGTCCGACTCTTTGCGACCCCATGAATCGCAGCACACCAGGCCTCTCTGTCCATCACCAACTCCCAGAGTTTCCCCAAACTCATGTCCATCGAGTCAGTGTTGCCATCCAGCCATCTCATCCTCTGTCATCCCTTTCTCCTCTTGCCCCAATCCCCCAGCATCAGGGTTTTTTCCAACAAGTCAACTCTTTGCATGAGGTGGCCAAAGTATTGGAGTTTCAGCCTCAGCATCAGTCCTTCCAATGAACACCCAGGACTGATCTCCTTTAGGATGGACTGGTTGGATCTCCTTGCAGTCCAAGGGACTCTCAAGAACCTTCTCCAGCACCACAGTTCAAAAGCATCAATTCTTCAGTGCTTAGCTTTCTTTATAGTCCAACTCTCACATCCATACATGACCACTGGAAAAACCATAGCCTTGACTAGACGGACCTTTGTTGGCAAAGTAATGTCTCTGCTTTTTAATATGCTGTCTAGGTTGGTCGTAACTTTCCTTCCAAGGAGTGAAGTGAAGTGAAGTCGCTCGGTCGTGTCCGACTCTTTGCGACCCCGTAGACTGTAGCCCACCAGGCTCGTGTCTTTTAATGTCATGGCTGCAATCACCATCTGCAGTGATTTTGGAGCCCCCCAAAATAAAGTCTGACACTGTTTCCCCATCTATTTCCCATGGTGATGGGACTGGATGCCATGATCTTAGTTTTCTGAATGTTGAGCTTCAAGCCAACTTTTTTACTCCCCTCTTTCACTTTCATCAAGAGGCTTTTGAGTTCCTTTTCATTTTCTGCCATAAGGGTGGTGTCATCTGCATATCTGAGGTTATTGATATTTCTCCCGGCAATCTTGATTCCAGCTTGTGCTTCTTCCAGCCCAGTGTTTCTCATGATGTACTCTGCATATAAGTTAGATAAGCAGGGTGACAATATACAACCTTGACGTACTCCTTTTCCTATTTGGAACCAGTCTGTTCCATGTCCAGTTCTAACTGTTGCTTCCTGACTTGTATACAGGTTTCTCAAGAGGCAGGTCAGGTGGTCTGGTATTCCCATCTCTTTCAGAATTTTCCACAGTTGTCAGGCTTTGGCATAGTCAGTAAAACAGAAATAGATGTTTTTCTGGAACTCTCTTGTTTTTTCGATGATCCAGTGGATATTGGCAATTTGGTCTCTGGTTCCTTTGCCTTTTCTAAAACCAGCTTGAACATCTGGAAGTTCACGGTTCACGTGTTGCTGAAGCCTGGCTTGGAGAATTTTGAGCATGACTTTACTAGCGTGTGAGATGAGTGCAATGGTGCAGTAGTTTGAGCATTCTTTGGCACTGCCTTTCTTTGGGATTGGAATCAAAACTGACTTTTTCCAGTCTTGTGGCCACTGCTGAGTTTTCCATATTTGCTGTCGTATTGAGTGCAGCACTTTCACAGCATCATCTTTTAGGATTTAGAATAGCTCAACTGGAAGTTCATCACCTCCACTAGCTTTGTTCATAGTGATGCTTTCTAAGGCCCACTTGACTTCACATATCAGGATGTCTGGCTCTAGATGAGTGATCACATCATCATGATTATCTGAGTTATGAAGATCTTTTTTGTGTAGTTCTTCTGTGTATTTTTGCACCTCTTCTTAATATCTTCTGCTTCTGTTAGGTCCATACCATTTCTGTCCTTTATTGAGCCCATCTTTGCATGAAATGTTCCCTTAGTATCTGTAATCTTCTTGAAGAGATATCTAGTCTTTCCCATTCTGTTGTTTTCCTCTATTTCTTTCCACTGATCGCTGAGGAAGGCTTTCTTATCTCTCCTTGCTGTTCTTTGGAACTCTGCATTCAGATGCTTATATCTTTCCTTTTCTCCTTTGCTTTTTGCTTCTCTTCTTTTCATAGCTCTTTATAAGGCCTTTTCAGACTGCCATTTTGCTTTTTTGCATTTCTTTTCCATGGGGTCTTGATCCTTGTCTCCTGTACAGTGTCACGAACCTCTGTCCATAGTTCATCAGGCACTCTGTCTATCAGATCTAGGCCCTTAATAGACATTATTTTTGCCTTTATAAAAGATGGAATATCTTATCTCATTGTTGTTTTAATTTGCATTTCCCTGATTACTGGTATGGTTAAGCATTTTTTCATGTTTAAAACCTTTTGTTTTCTTCTGTGAATTACTTATTCACCCCTTTTTCCCACTTTAAAAACATTGTATTTTTTTATTGTTTGTAGAAGTTATTTCTTTACATATCCTAAATATTAATCCTTTGTCTGTTTTACGTTGCCTTTTTTTAGTCTATGGCTTGTCTTTTTAAATTTGTAAATGCTGTCTTTTATTATACGGAAGTGTTCATTTTAATGCAGTCCATTCAGCCTTTGCCTATATGATTTTGTGCTTCTGCTTGTCTTTTCAAGTAATTGTTCTCTGGCCTAATGTCATAAAGCTATTCTTTATGATTATTTTCTAAATGTTTTAAAGTTTTGCTTTTCCCATTTAAGTATTATCATACCATCTTTAGATTGTACCGGAGAAGGCAATGGCAAGCCACTCCAGTACTCTTGCCTAGAAAATCCCATGGATGGAGGAGCCTGGTAGGCTGCAGTCCGTGGGGTCGCTAAGGGTCGGACACGACTGAGCGACTTCACTTTCACTTTTTACTTTCCACTTTCACACATTGGAGAAGGAAATGGCAACCCACTCCAGTGTTCTTGCCTGGAGAATCCCAGGGACAGGGGAGCCTGGTGGGCTTCCATCTATGGGGTCACACAGAGTTGGACACGACTGAAGTGACTTAGCAGCAGCAGCAGCAGTTAGATTGTACACATTTTGACAGATTTTATTTGCATTATTTTAAAAAAACCACGTTTGATATTATCAGCACAGATCATATCTGGAGTGTCTTTACGTATTGGGAAGATGTCTAGCACATGTAATGGATGCATATTTTCTAAAATTCTAACTTTTGCTTGAAATCTGACATTTTATCATTAGCAACACTTTTTGTGAATTGTTTTCCTTGAAATTCCCATCTTCCCTTTTTCCCTTGATGACTTTTGCTAGAGACTACTCTGTTAATCTTTCTAGAACACAGATTTGGTTTTGTGAAACTCTCGTATCTTGGGCTTTCCAGGTACGCTAATGGTAAAGAACCCACCTCCCATTGCAGGAGATATAAGAGACATGGGTTTGATCCCTGGGTCAGGAAGATCCCCAAAAGGAGGGCATGGCAGTCCACTCCAGTATTCTTGTCTGGAGAATCCCACAGACAAAGGAGTCTGGAGGGCTACCATCTATAGGGTCGCAAAGAGTTGGACATGACCAAAGCAACTTAGCATGCATGTACATGCTGTTATATCTTTCTTTTCTATTTTCTTAGTTTTGTTGTTTCCTCTCTTGCTTCTGTTGTCTTTGATATTACTTTGCCGTTATTTTCATTAAGTGGACCTCATTAATTTTAGCCGTTCTTATTTTCTAATATAAATGTAAATATTCATTTCCTTGTAAGTACTTCATCAGCATCCACAAAGTTGTGATATGTAGTATTTTCACCATAACTCATTTGTAAATGATTTCTAGTTTGTTATTTCTTATTTGACCTGTGATTTATTTAGAAATAGGTGTTTTAATTTCCAAATACATGACTCTTTTTTAAAAACCATTTTACCCATTTGAATGACTAAAATTAAAAAATACTGATATGGCTAAGTTTTGGTAAGGATGTAGAGCAATGTGAGCTCATACATTGCTATTTAAGAGTATAAAAAGTCAGTTTCTTATAAAATTAAACATATACTTATGTGACCCAGCAATTCCCTAGGTATTTACCCAAGAGAAATGAAAACATTGTCTACAAAATGGCTTGTGCTTCCCTTGTAGCTCAGTTGGTAAAGAATCTGCCTGCAATACAGAAGACCCAGGTTCAATCCCTGGGTTAGAAAGATCCCCTAGAGAAGGGAATGACAATTCAATCCAGAATTCTTACCCAGAGAATCCCATGGACAGAGGAACCTGGCAGGCTACAGTCCATGGGGTCACAAGAGTCAGACATGACTTAGTGACTAAACCACCACATAAATGTTCATAATGTTTTTGCTCTCAGTAGCCCCAAACTAAAAACAACACAGATGTCCATCAACACATAAATAAATGATTGTAGAATATTCAGTCAATGGACTGCTATTCAAAGTGAAAAGGAGTATGTAACAATATGAAGGAATAGCAGAAACATTAAATGCCGAGAAATGCCTACAAGAGAATAATTCATATTATATAGTAACATTTATTGGATATTCTAGAACAGACAGAAGTAATCCATAATAACAAAAAGCAGATCAGTGGTTTCCAGGAGCAAGGGTGAGGAAGGGATGAAGAATTAACTGCAAAGTGGTATGAAGAAACTTTTGGGTGGCATTGAACTGCTCTGTTTCTTGATTGGTGTGGTGGTTACACATTTGTATGGGTTTATTAAAATTCCTATGGGAAATAGATGAGGTAACAGTGGAAACAGTGTCAGACTTTATTTTTCTGGGCTCCAAAATTACTGCGGATGCTGATTGCAGCCATGAAATTAAAAGACGCTTACTCCTTGGAAGGAAAGTTATGACCAACCTAGACAGCATATTAAAAAGCAGAGACATTACTTTGCCAACAAAGGTCCGTCTAGTCAAGTCTATGGTTTCTCCAGTGGTCATGTATGGATGTGAGAGTTGGACTATAAAGAAAGCTAAGCACTGAAGAATTGATGCTTTTGAACTGTGGTGCTGGAGAAGACTCTTGAGAGTCCCTTGGACTGCAAGGAGATCCAACCAGTCCATTCTAGAGGAGATCAGTCCTGGGTG
This sequence comes from Moschus berezovskii, assembly GCF_049115385.1. Lineage (NCBI taxonomy): Eukaryota > Metazoa > Chordata > Mammalia > Artiodactyla > Moschidae > Moschus > Moschus berezovskii. The sequence continues at coordinate 98,905,194 of NC_142463.1, read as the reverse complement.
TTCATTGGAAGGACTGATGCTAAAGCTGAAACTCCAATACTTTGGCCACCTCATGCGACGAGTTGACTCACTGGAAAAGAGTCTGATGCTGGGAAGGATTGCGGGGCGGGAGGAGAAGGGGACGACAGAGAATGAGATGTCTGGATGGCATCACCGACTTGATGGACATAAGTTTGAGTGAACTCTGGGAGTTGGTGATGGACAGGGAGGCCTGGCGTGCTGTGATTCATGGGGTTGCAAAGAGTCGGACACGACTGAGCAACTGAACTGAACTGAAGACTGAGCAGCTAAAATGGGTCCATCTTACTGTTTGTACATTATGTCTCACTAAAGTTTATTTAATATTAAAATTTTTTTATAATCAGTAGGCACTTAGAATGTTGTATAAGTCAAAAGAAAAAAAAAAGAGAAAAACCCATGGAACTGTGTGAGAACATTATGGGTAGTTCAATGTAGTTGTCTTTCAGACATTTAAAATGATAAAGGCAAAGTAAATATGGCATGAAAATGTCATGTGAGCTTCGAGTCACCCAATCACAATGTAACCAAAAAACAACCTGCTCACAAATGTAGCCAGTAAACTAATAATTTGATATGTTGATGTAACATGCTCCCTAAACTTCTTGTAAAACCAGCAAGAAGCACTGTGAAACCAAGTGTTGCAACTGTTGACCCCACTCCAAGGAAAGCATTAAAGAAAGAAGCTTTGCGTGAGATAGTGCTTTGAATTAGACTGACAAGATCTTTTCTGCCAAGATTTTTAGGGGATTTCAGTCAAGAGATAAAAGAGTTTAAAAGAAGAATATGAAAATCATCTTATGATTTAAGACTTCCATCATTTTTGTTTGTTTTTAAATTATTTTTAATTCATGATTTTCCTTGTTTAAATATTATTTATCCCAATCAAAACAGCAACAAATATATGTAGGGAGAGATATCTTTTACAAACATCTTTTACTTGTTGTATATTACAAAATAAGGAACACAACTCAGTGTTTGTTTTTAATGAAACACAATGTGACCTCTAATTTATCTGTCCTCAGTCTTTTCTTCTTATACTTCTTTACTGCTCTGATTCATTGATATATTGATTCCCTCATTCCTTTTAGGATTTTCTCTTGATCCCAATGTTAAGGCAGTAACTTCATTTTTCTTCTACTCTAATAGTTCATTTATTTCCTTTACTGATTCATCTTTAATCTCCAGAATTCTGTCCTGAAGTAGGTAGGTAGGTAGGTAGATAGATCTATTATATATATTCTGCCCTTGTGAAATTTCATCTGCTTCTATAACTTTCAGCTATTTTCTCTCAAATTTTGTTTCTATCCTTGACCTTTCTTCCTAACTTCAGACATTTTTGTGTGTGTGTTTCTAGCTATCTTTTAGACATCTCTCTATGAGATCTTTCAAAAAATCTCAACGTGAACATATCTAAAACCACAGATTTGGCCTATGAGCAGCAGTTTGCTAACCCCTACTGTATGAGGATTATATGTCCTCATCCACTGCCATGTGGCCAGCAGGCAGATAGGAGAAACATCTGGTCATACTCCACTGATGTTGGGCTTGTCCACATGACTTGTTTTAGCCAATGGAAAGTGAGTGAGCATGATACATACCATGCCCAAGCAGAATCTTTACAAGCCATTCCATGTTTGTTCTAACTCTCTTGCTGTTTTTCCTTCCTCCTAACTCAATCTAGGTCCTGGAATGAGAAGGTAAATAAAGCAGAGTAGACTTCCTAGATGGCTTCCCAGGTGGCACCAGTGGTAAAGAATCCACCTGCCAAAGCTGGAGACATAAGAGACGCGAGTTTGTTCCCTGGGTTGGGAAGATTCCTTGGAGGAGAAAATGGCAACCCACTCCAATATTCTTGCCTGGAAAATCGTATAGGCAGAGTCTGGTGGGCTACAGTCCATAGGGTCACAAAGAGTCAGATATGACTGAGCACACATGCCTGCATGTGCACACACACACACACACACATGCCAGCCTACAGCTACTAATATGTGATGTGAATGAAAAAGAAACCATTGCTGTGAGCCGCTTATTTAGGGTTATTACCCACCATAAGCTAGAAAAAGCAGACTAATATACTGCTATAGATTAAAAAAAATATATGTTTACACATATACATGTATAAATTAAGCAATAGAACTTAGAGGGAGGTGACTTTTTCAGTCTGGAGTAGACTTAAATAGCTACTTATTTAGCTTTGGAAGTATTGAGCTAAGAAAAAAGTTTAGAAAAATCCAAATGTGTACAGATAGATATTCATTGGCAAACGTAAGTCCCAACAGGAGGCAGATCAGTTGAAGAAAGTGAAAAATCAGAGTTCTTTTAATCAAAATCAGATCCCCAAACAAGGCCCCTGTTAAGGGAATTTGTGATGGGGATGACAAGAGGCTAATAAAGATAACTCAGCATGATATTGCTAGTTTTTGAGAGAAAACAATAAATGGGAATTTGTGTCTGAACAGTCTTCAGTTCAGTTCAGTTCAGTCGCTCAGTCGTGTCCGACTCTCCGCGACCCCATGAATCATAGCACACCAGGCCTCCCTGTCCATCACCAATTCCCGGAGTTCACTCAAACTCATGTCCATAGAGTTGGTGATGCCATCCAGACATCTCATTCTCTGTCGTCCCCTTCTCCTCCTGCCCTCAACCTTTCCCAGCATCAGAGTCTTTTCCAGTGAGTCAACTCGTCGCATGAGGTGGCCAAAGTATTGGAGTTTCAGCTTTAGCATCAGTCCTTGGAATGAACACCCAGGATTGATCTCCTTTGGAATGGACTGGTTGGATCTCCTTGCAGTACACAAGTGCCCAAACCAAAACTTAAAAGTACCTGATTCCTGGCATGATAACATTTATATGGGAAATAGTAAAATCTCAAGGGACACTTAGACGTTTGATCTAAGTTTCATTGAACTAGCTAATTTCTTGAATGGATGTGATCAATACCTAGCAACTGTATATTTTTTTGTATCATGCTGTGCTGTACTTGTTAATTAAATATTTTTGAAAAAATTTAAATTCAGCAAAACACAGGAAATAGTATAGCAGACATTCATGTTCCCAACACCACGGACGAATACTGTTGACATTTTGTCGTATTTGCTTGATCTCCGGTATTAAATCTCCTGTATTAAAGCTGAAGGACGCTTTCATTCTTTCCTTGCACACTCCTCTCACCCCTGCTCCCTGCGCCCTTTTCTCTGTCCCCAGGCAGTGAAATCTCGGGCTTGGCCTGTGTCAGTCTAGCCAGTTTGTCACACCTGTTTCCGTGTGCACGCCCATGAGCAGTATGTGATAGTTTTAATTGTGTGGTTTGAAAAAAATGATACAAGTGGTGCTGTACTGTAGAATTTTTTTTACAATTTTCCTTTCCCGCATAGCAGTATGTTTTTGTGATCTCATGTTAATTTTGTATATTTGGCTAGTATGCCATTATACAAATATGCCACCTTTTACCTAGATATCACCCTGTTGATAAACCTTTAATCTTTTCGTTTCATGTGTTCATTTAACAAATATTTATTGAATACTTACAGTGTCCCACATCCTGTGTGAGATACTCATATCAATGAAGAAATGAGACAAAAATCTTTGCCACCATGGTACTTGTATTGGGGTGACACAACATACATAATGACTATAATAAATAAACCAAGCAAAGTATATTAGAAGGTGATAGGTTATATAGAAAAAGGCTAAGGGGAATTGGGAGTGGTGTTGAGGAAAACAGGTTGTTATTTTAGACAGCATGGCTGGGTAAGCCCCCTTGATAAGATAATATTATAGCAAAGACTTAATGTGAGGGAGTTAGTGAGGCGAGTATGTGGGGAAAGAGAATTGCTATCAGAGAAGAGCCAGTGCAAAGCCCCTATGCGGGGAGTGTGTCTGGTATCTTTAGGAAACACAAGGAGGTCAGCAAGGCTGGAGAAGGGGGAGCAAAGAGGGTAAGGAGGAGGATTGGAATCCAGACATTATAGGCTTAAGTAGGAAGAGATGATCATGATAGACCATGGTAAGGACCATACAATTCACTCATTTAAAGTGTACAATGAAATGACTTTTAGTGTTCACAAAGTTGTGCATCCATCACCACAGTCAAATTTAGAACATTTTCATCACTCCATGAGCAGTCACTTCCTTTGCTTCTCTTCCCTCTCCATAGCAATCTCTGATTCACTTTGTTTTCTATGGGTTTGCCTGTTTTGAACATGTCATACAAGTGCATTTTGTGATTGGCTTCTTTCACTTAGCATCGTGTTTTCTTTTTTATTTTAATATAAATTTATTTATTTTAATTGGAGGCAGGCACCAGAGATCAAATTGCCAATATCTGCTGGATCATGGAGAAAGCAAGAGAGTTCCAGAAAAACATCTATTTCTGCTTCATTGACTATGCCAAAGCCTCTGACTGTGTGGATCACAATAAACTGGAAAATTCTGAAAGAGATGGGAATACCAGACCACCTGACCTGCCTCTTGAGAAACCTGTATGCAGGTCAGGAAGCAACAGTTAGAACTGGACATGGAACAACAGACTGGTTCCAAATAGGAAAAGGAGTATGTCAAGGTTGTATATCGTCACCCTGCTTATTTAACTTATATGCAGAGTACATCATGAGGAACGCTGGGCTGGAAGAAGCACAAGCTGGAATCAAGATTGCTGGGAGAAATATCAATAACCTCAGATAAGCAGATGACACCACCCTTATGGCAGAAAGTGAAGAGGAACTCAAAAGCCTCTTGATGAAAGTGAAAGAGGAGAGTGAAAAGGTTGGCTTGAAGCTCAACATTCAGAAAACCAAGATCATGGCATCTGGTCCCATCACTTCATGGCAAATAGATGGGGAAACAGTGGAAACAGTGTCAGACTTTATATTTTTGGGCTCCAGAATCACTGCAGATGCTGATTGCAGCCATGAAATTAAAAGACGCTTACTCCTTGGAAGGAAAGTTATGACCAACCTAGATAGCATATTAAAAAGCAGAGACATTATTTTGCCAACAAAGATCCGTCTAGTCAAGGCTATGGTTTTTCCAGTGGTCATGTATGGATGTGAGAGTTGGACTGTGAAGAAAGCTGAGTACCGAAGAATTGATGCTTTTGAACTGTGGTATTGGAGAAGACTCTTGAGAGTCCGTTGGACTGCAAGGAGATCCAACCAGTCCATTCTGGAGGAGTTCAATCCTGGGTGTTCATTGGAAGGACTGATGCTAAAGCTGAAACTCCAATACTTTGGCCACCTCATGCAACGAGTTGACTCACTGGAAAAGACTCTGATGCTGGGAAGGATTGGGGACGGGAGGAGACGGGGACAACAGAGAATGAGATGGCTGGATGGCATCGCCGACTCGATGGACATGAGTTTGAGTGAATTCCGGGAGTTGGTGATGGACAGGGAGGCCTGGCGTGCTGTGGTTCATGGGGTTGCAAAGTGTCGGCCACAACTGAGCGACTGAACTGAACTGAATTACTTTACAATATTGTTTTGGTTTTGCCATACATTGACATGAATCTGACACGGGTATACGTGTGTTCCCCGTCCTGAACCCCCCTGCCACCTCCCTCCCCATCCCATCCCTCTGGGTTATCCCAGTGCACCAGCCCCAAGCACCCTGTATCATGCTTCGAACCTGGTGATTCTTTTCACATATGATAATATACATGTTTCAATGCCATTCTCCCAAATCATCCCACCCTTGCCCTCTCCCACAGAGTCCCAAAGACTGTTCTATACGTCTGTGTCTCTTTTGCTGATTTGCATACAGGATTATGGTTACCATGTTTCTAAATTCCATATATATGCTTTAGTATACTGTATTGGTGTTTTTCTTTGTGGCTTACTTCACTCTGTATAATAGGCTCCAGTTTCATCCAACTCATTAGAACTGATTCAAATATATTCTTTTTAATGGCTGAGTAAGGAAAGTTATGACCAACCTTGATAGTATATTAAAAAGCAGAGACATTACTTTGCCAACAAAGGTCCGTCTAGTCAAGGCTATGGTTTTTCCCGTGGTCATGTATGGATGTGAGAGTTGGACTGTGAAGAAGGCTGATCGCCGAAGAATTGATACTTTTGAACTGTGGTGTTGGAGAAGACTCTTGAGAGTCCCTTGTACTGCTAGGAGATCCAACCAGTCCATTCTAAAGGAGATCAATCCTGGGTGTTCATTGGAAGGACTGATGCTAAAGCTGAAACTCCAATACTTTGGCCACCTCATGCGACGAGTTGACTCACTGGAAAAGACGCTGATGCTGGGAAGGGTTGGGGGCAGGAGGAGAAGGGGACGACAGAGAATGAGTTGGCTGGATGGCATCACCGACTTGATGGACATAAGTTTGAGTGAACTCCGGGAGTTGGTGATGGACAGGGAGGCCTGGCGCACTGTGATTCATGGGGTCGCGCAGAGTCGGACATGACTGAGCGACTGAACTGAACTGAACTGAATACTCCATTGTGTATATGTACCACAGCTTTCTTATCCATTCATCTAGCATTGTGTTTTCAAGGTTTGTCTATTTGGTAATATTTATCAGTACTTCATTTGTTTTTATTGTTGAGTAATATTCCATTGTATGGATATACCACATTTTGTTCATTCATTCATTAGTCAGTGAATTCATTACTCAGTATTTGGGTTGTTTCCACTTTTCCAGGGGGCTTCCCTGGTGGCTCAGAGGTAAAGAATCCACCTGCAAATGCAGGAGATGTGGGTTCAATCCCTGGGTTGGGAAGATCCCCTGGAGAAGGAAATGGCAACCCAGTATTCCTGCCTGGAAAATCCCATGGACAGAGGAGCCTATGAGGCTACAGTCTTGGGGTCACAAAAGAGTAGGACATGACTTAGCAGCAGAACATGCATGTACTTTTTCAGATATTTTCCACATGAAAAATGCTACTCAGAAAATTTCTGTAAAGTTTTTTTATAGTTGTATGTTTTAGTTATCTTGGTATAGATCTAGGAATAAGATTGCTGGGTGATACGGTAATTCTATATTTAACATTTTAGGGAACTGTTAAAAGTGTTTTGAAAGTGGCTACACTACTTGGTATGAGAGTTCTACCACCAATGTACAAAGGGTCCCTGACTTAGGATTGTTCAACTTACAGTTTTTCAACTTTACAATGGTACAAAAGCAATAAATATTGTAGCAGAAATGGTACTTTGAATTTTGAGTTTTGATTTTTTTTCCCCTGGGCTAGCAACTCTCTCTCTCTCTCTCATGGAGAAGGCAATGGCAAGCCACTCTAGTACTATTGCCTAGAAAATCCCATGGATGGAGGAGCCTGGTAGGCTGCAGTCTGTGGGGTCGCTAAGGGTCGGACACGACTGAGCGACTTCACTTTCACTTTTCACTTTCACACGTTGGAGAAGGAAATGGCAACCCACTCCAGTGTTCTTGCCTGAAGACTCCCAGGGATGGGGGAGCCTGGTGGGCTTCCGTCTATGGGGTCACACAGAGTCGGACACGATTGAAGTGACTTAGCAGCAGCAGCAACTCTCATGATGCTGGGCATCAGCAGCCAGCTACAGTTTCCAGGCAGCCCCATCATCATGGGGGTAAACAACTGACACAATTCTGTACCTATACAACCATTCTGTTTTTCACTTTCAATACAGTATTCAATAAATTACATGAAACATTCAACATTGTATTATAAAATAGATTTTGTCCTAGATAATTTTGCCCAAATATTGCTAATGTAAATGTTCTGAGCATGGTTAAGGTAGGCTAGACTAAGCTATGATGTCCTATATGTTAGCTGTATTAAATACGTTTTCAGCTTCGGATATTTTCAACTCGGTGGATTTATCAGGAAGTGGCCACCTCATGCGACGAGTTGACTCACTGGAAAAGACTCTGATGCTAGGAAAGGTTGGGGGCGGGAGGAGACGGGGACGACAGAGAATGAGATGGCTGGATGGCATGACCGATTCTGTGGACATGAGTTTGAGTGAACTCCGGGAGTTGGTGATGGACAGGGAGGCCTGGCGTGCTGTGATTCATGGGGTCGCGGAGAGTCAGACACGACTGAGTAACTGAACTGAACTGAACCCCTCTGTAAGTTGAAGAAGATCTGTATAGGAGTTCAAATTCTTCAAACATTTTTGTTGTCAGTCTTTTTTTTTTAAATATTTTAACTATCCTAATGAGTGTAAAGTGATAGCTCAATGTGTTGTTTTTTTCTCAGCGTGGTTTTGATTTGCATTTTCCTAATGACTAATGATGTAGACCAGTTTTTCACATGCCTATTAGTCATTTGTGTATCTTTGAAAAAGTGTCTTTTCAAATCCTTTGCATATTTTAAATTGGATTATCTGTCTTTTCATTGTTGAAGGATGAGTTTTTTACATAGTCTGGATACAACTTTCTTCTTAGACATGATTTGCAGGTAACTTCTCCTGTTTTGTAAATTGTCTTTTACTTTCTTGATGGTTCCTTTGAAACACAACATTTTAAAATGTTGATGAAGACCAGTTTATCTGTTTTTTTTTTTTCTTTTGCTATTTGTGCTGTTGGAGTCATGGACTAGCAAATCACTGATTAACACAAGGTCAAATAGGAAAATTTACTATTTTTTTCCAAGCAGTTTATACTTTTGGCTATTACACTGAGGTCCCTGATCCATCTTGAGTTAATTTTTATGTCTGATGAGAAGTAGGGGCCCAACATCATTCTCTTGCATGTAGATATGTGTCTATGGATATTCAGTTGTCCTAGCATTATTTGTTGAAGAGACTATTCTTTCTGAACTCACTTCTTTTCCATTGATCTATCAGTTCAATTCAGTCACTCAGTCGTGTCTGACTCTTTGCAACTTCATGGACTGCAGCATGCCAGCCCTCCCTGTCCATTGCCAACTCCCGGAATCCACTCTAACTCATATCCATCGAGTCAGTGATGCCATCCAGCCATCTCATCCTCTGTCGTCCCCTTCTCCTCCTGCCCTCAATTTTCCCAGCATCAGGGTCTTTTCCAAGGAGTCAGTTCTTCTCATCCGGTGGCTGAAGTATTGGAGTTTCAGCTTTAGAATCAGTCCTTCCAATGAATGCTCAGGACTGAATTCCTTTAGGATGATCTGGTTAGATCTCCTTGCTGTCCAAGGGACTCTCGAGTCTTCTCCAACACCAAAGTTCAAAAGCATCAATTCTTCAGCATTCAACTCTCTTTATAGTCAAACTCTCACATACATACATGACTACTGGAAAAACCATAGCTTTGACTAGACAGACCTTTGTTGGCAAAGTGATGTCTCTGCTGTTCAATGTGCTGTCTAGTTTGGTCATAGTTTCTCTTCCAAGGAGCAAGCGTCTTTTAATTTCATGGCTGCAGTCACCGTCCGCGGTGATGTTCTATTTTATACCATTACTACATTTTCTAAATTAGTGTAGTACTGCATTGATTGATTTTGGGGTGTCAAAGCAAGCTTGCATTTCTGGAATAAATCCCATTTTATTATGTTGTGTAATGCTTTATGTATGTTGCTGGATTTAATTTGCTAGTGTTTTGTTGAGGGCTTTTGCATCTATATTCATGTCATCAGTCTACAGTTTATTTTGTTATGATGCCTTTGCCAGGTTTTGGTTTCAATGTAATACGGGCCTCCTAGAATGAGTGTGCCCTCTTATTTTTTTGGAAGAGATTGTGAAGAATTAGTATTAATTTTTCAATGTTTATAGGAATTCACTAGTGAAACATGCTCTCTACCCACAACCGAGGGTTCATTTTATTGTTGCTGTGTCTGCTTATTGACTTTTCTGCAGCAAATCTGTAAAGTCCCTGTTCACAGTCCTGTGTGGTCACTACAGTCTCTGCTGGGTTAGCTTAGTGTTCAGGTAAAGATTGAGCTGTTGTTGTTGTTGTTTAGTCATGTCCAACTCGTTGTGACCCCATGGACTGTAGCCTGCCAGGCTCCTCTGTCCATGGGACTTCCCAGGCAAGAATAATGGAGTGGGTTGCCATTTCCTTCTCTCGGGGATCTTCCCAACTCAGGGATTAAACCTGTGTCTCCTGCATTGACAGGCAGATTCTTTACCACTGAGCCCGCCAATAATTGAGCAGAAATGTCTAAATGCTTTGATCCTATGATTCAACCCTTTGCACAGGGCCTCAAGATGAGCCAGAGATAAGAGACTGGGGTCTTCTCACGTTTTTCCTGGGCATGTGCACAGCCTTGCCTGAGGCCCAGGAACATGTCAGATCTTTTCGAAGCCCTCCATAAGCATATCATTTCCCAGCTTTTCTCCGTAAGATTTTTAGCCAGCATCTTGTTTTTCTCCTCCTGGTATCAGCCCCTCAGGCAGCAGTAATATTAAGTCATTGCTGGTGATTATTTTTGAAATATGTCCTAAGGAGAGGGCTTTTCCGACTGAGTGAACTCTGCTGCTGCTGCTAAGTCACTTCAGTCGTGTGCAACCCCATAGACGGCAGCCCACCAGGCTCCCCCTTCCCTGGGATTCTCCAGGCAAGAACACTGGAGTGGGTTGCCATTTCCTTCTCCAATGCATGAAAGTGAAAAGTGAAAGTGAAGGCGCTCAGTCTGTCCGACTCTTCGCAACCCCATGGACCGCAGCCTAACAGGCTCCTCCGTCCATGGGATTTTCCAGGCAAGAGTATTGGAGTGGGGTGCCATTGCCTTCTCCGGAGTGAACTCTAAATTAGGTCAAATAATCACCAGCCCTGCAAATGAGGGGCTTTTCCCCATTTTCCAAATGGGCAGCTGTCTGGTTGAGTAGTGACGATTCTCTGGGGTTGGGTCTTTATGAAGAGCTTCAGACCTCTACTTTCCCTACTGTTGGCTGCTAGGCTGCTGTTTTCATGGCCACACAGACATGGGGAGAGACTGATGGGGATCAGGCAAGTTAAAATGCCACCAGGCTCTCTGTTCTTACTGAGACTGTGATGTTTTTCTTAATTATTCTTCAGATGATTGCAAGCCTTTGGTTAATTTTCTAGAGTTTTATAAAAGTTGACTTTGACAGTTTTTGCTTGTGTTCTCATTGTTTTTATGGAGGAGCAGATTTTCAGAGGTTGTTATTCTGCTGTTTCAGCAGTCCCTCCACATTTTCTAAGCACCAGAAAAGTTTTCATTTTATTTTATTCAAGACCACGTGTAGTTAGATTTACAAGCCTTTTGCCTATTTTCACAAGCTGAACACACCCATGTGCAGGTTACATGTGTAATTTGTGTTGATCTTTATTCCCCTTTCCATTTACTAACCATCCCTTTCCCAAGATAACCTGTTTTTAAATTCAATATAATTTAGTACATACTCTTTTACATCTGGCTTCTTTCATTCAACATTATGTTTATGTGATTCATTCATGTTGTTTAATGTAATTTAGTCTTCCCCATTGCTGTAGTATTCCCTTGAGTGAGTATACCACAATATATGCATTCTATGTAGGTGGACATTTGGATTACTTACAGTATGGGGCTATTACAGTACATTCTTGCACGTGTATCTTTGTGAACATATGTAAACTTTTCTTTTAAGGTATACATAGAAATGGAATACCTGGGTCATATGTTATATGAATGCTGAGTATTAATGGATACAGTCAGCATTCAAAGGCAGTGGAACAGTGTTTACATTCTCATAGCATGGCATAAAGGGCTTCCTTTATGATAAAGCATCTGCCTGCAATGCAGGAGACCAGGCTTCAGTCCCTGGGTCAGGAAGATTCCTTGGAGAAGGGAATGGCAACCCACTCCAGTATTCTGCCTGGAGAATCCCATGGACCGAGGAGCCTGGCAGGCTACAGTCCATGGGGTTGCAAAGAGTCGGACATGACTGAGCGACTTTCACTTCACTTCAGCACAGTATAAGAGTTCTGTTTACTCAATATCCTGACCACACTTGGTAGTATTTTGGGTTTTTCAGTTTAATCATTCTGGTGAGTGTGTAGTGGTATCACTAATTTGCACTTAGAACATTTGGTCGGTTTTCATAAGGTTATACTGCTTTTTTCTTATCAATTTGTAGGCGTTCTTTACATATTCTGTATACCAGAGTATTCTGTTTGCAAACGTCTCTTCCCACTCTGTGACTTGCCTTTTTTTCCTCTTTTCAAAAAATAATTTTTATTTATTCATTTTATTTTTGGCTGTACTGGGTCTTCGTTGCTGAATGTGGGCTTTCTGTAGTGGCAGTGAGTAGGAGCTACTCCTCATTGCAGTGCACTGGCTTCTCACTGCAGTGGCTTCTCTTGTTGCACGTCCCCTGCATTGATTGATTCCTAACCACTGGACCATCAGGGAAGTCCCTTTTTCCCTCTTTTAATGGTTCAGGAGACTTCGGCATCAGGTGAAGAAGGACAGGGAGTGATCTCTGAGAGGTGGGAGACAATGGCTCCAATTTACTGCCTGGAAAGAATTCCCAAGCAAAGCACCCAGTGTGAAAGTGTTAGTTGCTCAGTTATGTCTGACTCTTTGCAACCCCATGGACTATAGCCCACCAGGCTCCTCTGTCCATGGAATTCTCCAGGCAAGAATACTGGAGTGGGTTGCCATTTTCTTCTCCAGGGGATCTTCCTAACCCAGTGATGGAACCCAGGTCTCCTGCATTGCAGGCAGGTTCTTTACTATCTGAGCCACCAGGGAAGCCCCTTTTAATAGTGGTGTTTGATAAAAAATATGTTATTAATTTTAATGTAGTTTCAACTATCAAGATTTTTGCTTTCTGTTTAGTGCTTTTCAGATCCTATTACAAATTCTTACTGACCAAAGGAAATTAAAGATACAATCAACTGGTTTATTTTTTCTACAAATTTTTTTAAATGTTTAGGTAAAAAATTTTAGCTAACCCTGAATAATACTAGTGTTTCCTCATGAGCGTATTTTAAAGATGATTATCCTCTTTCATTCACAAAAGCACCAACAAAGAATCCAGTCTTATACAGCTCTATTCCAGATTAGATTTTTTCCTTCCTATCAAGCCCAACAATTCCACTGAGTATTTCTTAGCCCCTTTGTTTGTAATCCCCACTGTCTTCTATTTTCAGAGATAACGGAGCCCATTAGAGTTGACGCTCTCTCACTTTCTGCTCTCCACTGTTATCCCGCGAGATAGACCCTCATCTGTATTTATTTCTCTTCCTCATGTTTCAGTGGAAGCTGTAGGTTTATCCCACCTTAAAAAAAAAAGAAAACCTTTGTTCTCAATCCCTGCCACTTACCTTTGTTTCTATCCTCCTTATAAAAGAAATGTCTTACACATATGATAAAATTGCATTGAACTAAATACACCCACACAATGAGTGCACATAATACTGGTGAAATCTAAATAGGGTAGATGGATTGTATCGAATTCTGTTTCCTGGTTGTGAGATTGTACTGTATTTATGCAAGGTGTTGCTTTTGGGGGAAACTGAGTGAAGGGTATACTGAATCTCTCAGTAGTATTATTTCTTACAACTATAACTAAATCTGTAATTATCTCAGTATACAAAGTTAAAAGATTCTTTCTGAAATTCCTATAATTATAATGACTGAATCACAAGCTGGAATCAAGATTGCTGGGAGAAATAACAACCTCAGATATGCAGATAACACCACCCTAATGACAGAAAATGAAGAGGAACTAAAGAACCTCTTGATGAGGTGAAAGAGGAGAATAAAAAAACCGGTTTGAAACTCAACATTCAAAAAACTAAGATCATGGCATATGGTGTCATCATTTCATGGCAAATAGAAGGAGAAAAAATAAAAGCAGTGACAGATTTTATTTTCTTGGGCTCCAAAATCACTGTTGATGGTGACTGCAGGCATTAAATTAAAAGATGCTTGCCTCTTGAAAGAAAAGCTATGGCAAACCTAGACAGTGTTAAAAAGCAGACATCTCTTTGCTAACAAAAGTCTGTATAGTCAAAGCTGTGGTTTTGCCAGTAGTCATGTATGGATGTGAGAGTTGGACCATAAAGAAGGCTGAGCACCAAAGAATTGATGCTTTATAATTGTGGTGCTAGAGAAGACTCTTTCGAGTCACTTGGATAGCAAGGAGATCAAACCAGTCTATCTTGAAGGAATTCAACTCTGAATATTCATTGAAAGGACTGATGCTGAAACTGAAGCTCCAATACTTTGGCCACCTGATGCAAAAAGCTGACTCATTGGAAAAGACCCTGATGCTGGGATAGATTGAAGGTAAAAGGAGAAGAGGGCAGCAGAAGATGAGATGTTTAGATAGCATCACTGACTCAATGGACATGAATTTAAGCAAACTTCTGGCAATGGTAAATGACAGGAAAGCCTGGCGTGCTGCAGTCCATGGGGTCACAAAGAGTCAGAGACCACTTAGTGACTGAACAAGAACAGCAATCATTTATTGAGGGCTTACTGTATGCTAGGTACTCTACCAAGCACTGTCAGGTGAATACTGTTGTTCATCTCATTTTATGCATGATAAAACTGAGGCACAGAAAGGTTAAGTCATTCATACAGGGTTTCCCAGCTATGGCCTAACCTCAGAGAGAGAACTCTTATGAGCTCTGCTATATTTCCTTTTTTCTCTTGTTCCATACTTAATGGATACTACTTTGACATTTGATATTTTCGCAGGTGTTTGCCATACATTTTGTTTAGTTACTCTTTTTTTAATTAATTTTTACTGGCATATAGTTGCTTTACATATACACTATTGATACTATATGCAAAATAAATAACAAATGATAACCTGCTGTGTAGCACAAGTAACTCTGCCTAATGCTGTCCTTGTACATCTGTCTTTATATGCTGCCCCCTAGTCACATTTCAACCACCGCTTTACAGTTCAGCGTTCATCCCAGTCACTCCCCTGAAACTGCTTTTGGCCGGATTACCAAGGGATTCTTTTTGGTCCTAACCATTCTTCCTGCAGCCTTTGTTACTGTTCATACATTCAACAGATATTTGTTGAGCACCTGTAGTGTGCCAGGCTCTTGTTTTACAGTAGTGGACAAGGTAGGCAAAATGACTGTAACTGCAGAATACATGTCTTTACTTGTTATGATTAAGAGGCCAGAAATCTGAAATCACTGCTGACTTGTTTGTGGATGGTCAACAGACCACTTTATTGTTCCATGCTTTTGTTTTTCTGTAGCTGAAACAGGTTATATTTTTATTTTGTTTGTGATTTCACAATAATAGAATGTACTACATTTAATACCATTTTCACTTTCTCCAGATAGAAATCTGATCGCTTCCAAGCAGTAGCCATGAATAAATTAAGAGAGCCAAATCCTAAAGTATAGTACCCTTCTGATGTACTTATTAATGATAAATTATGAAAATTAATTGCCTCTGACCAAAATGGCTTATGTTTTTTCTACATAAGAATAATTGAACTAATTTTATGCCACATTATTTGGAAACACCAGGAAGATCTCTGCAGAATATTCAATAGGTCTCATTCCATATATCCAAATATAAAGCTACTCCAAGGAAAATACTTGACTTTATAGAGACATCACGGCAGCTGTTTGCATATCACCAAAGCTGAGCTCTTGAGCCCTAGTTGAAGGAAAGGGATCATCTTGTCTCTTTCCACATGTTCATGGTTATTTTCTGTGTTTTTATTCCTTTCCTAATTCAGTAAAGAAGAAAAAAAAAATCTCTCCTAGTTTTTCATGTCAAAAAACAGCTCCTATTTTATTAGTTCAAGTGGGAATGTGTTTTGCTGGTGACTGGAAGCAACTATAATCCTCTTGCCTCCAGCCAGGGTTCCTGTTTCTGTCTGATAGCTGTTTGTTTACAGCAGCAGTTAGCAATTTGCATGGACAGTGCTGTCAAAGTCACTGCCCTCAATGAACCCCAAATGCCTCTTGGAAGAAAGATGACAGATTCAGCCCAGCAACTTGCAAAACTTTAAAAGCGATTCCTTGTCAAACATGTGAAAAACAACTCTTCCCTCTCCATGACTTGAGGGAAAAAAAAGAGAAACTATCTTATGCCAGATGGCGATTCCTTGCTAGTAAAATAGGCCTGGGCTGATTCAGCTTCATTCCTTTATGTTCCATTTGCAAAACCCACAAAGAACACATTTGGGGCCACTTTCCAGAGCTGGCAACAGTCTCAGCTTTTTAAGGAAATCAGATGGGCACGCACACACAAAGCCACAATGGATGAAGGGCTCAGAATCCCCAGGGTCCTGAAACGGGATGCATAGACCTTAAATTCTCAGTGACCAGTTAGAACCTGGCCCGGACCCAAGGATCATCCGAATTGTTGCCAGATTTGGTGACTTGATTTAATTTGTTTAAAACAAAAACAACTTGGGAAAAGTTTATATTTTCTTGTTGATTAAACCTCTTCTTAAAAAAAAAGGAAAAAATAGAAACTATAAAGACACGCTTTCAGATGATAAACTGACTCCTAAATTTCAAACTACTCTGGGTCTAAAGGACTCAATCTTTAGTTTTCAGCCCAGTACCTTTTTTTTTGCCATGTAAGATATTACAGCTGCTTTCATATATTTAGAGGATTGGACCAGTGTGTATGCATGTTTGTGTATGTGAATGGGTGTGTCTTCTCTTTGGCTTTTTTTTTTTTTACGTATAGTTGACTTATTATATTAGTTTCAGGTATACAGCATAGTGATTCCATATTTTCATAGATTACACCCCATACAAAGTTATTATAAAATCCTGACTAGATCCCCTGTGCTGAAATAGATGCCTGAGGACATAATGAAGTCCCCTCACTGAAAATGCTGAAGCAATGTCTGGTCAGCTGCTGGCTAGGGATGTTGTGAAGAAGATTGAAATACTAGACTAGTAATGGTATTGGGTAGTTTTTAAGATGTCTTCTGCATCTAAAATTCTATGCATTATGAATTAACTCCCCTGATTTTTTAAATTACCATGATCTGGTATATTTTAGTCAAGGTAATACCTGTTATCCATTTAGTTTTGCCTTATATGCGAGATGATATTGACCACCTTTGTTAATGTTCTATTTTATTTCTTCAGGTGTCTGAGCACACACAATTAAGTTGGATCCTTACCTGCATGGTCAGATTACCTCGATTACAACATTTACACCAGTGGAAGGTAAATGCCAGTGATCTGATTAATAAACAGAAAGAAGTTCAGTCCCCACTGGAGCTGTTTTTCCCCCTCTCTGTTTATTTTTGTGTTAGACTCTGAGAATCCTGAGTTTTCTGGCTTGCTGTGCACTAGTGGCTAGCAGTGGAGAAGGCAATGGCAAGCCACTCCAGTATTCTTGCCTGGAAAATCCCATGGACGGAGGAGCCTGGTAGGCTGCAGTCCATGGGGTCGCTCCAAGTCAGACATGACTGAGCGACTTGACTTTCACTTTTCTCTTTCACACATTGGAGAAGGAAATGGCAACCCACTCCAGTGTTCTTACCTGGAGAATCCCAGGGACGGGAGAGCCTGGTGGGCTGCTGTCTGTGGGGTCACACAGAGTCGGACACGACTGAAGTGACTTAGCAGCAGCAGCAGCAGTGGCTAGCAAGACCAGTATCTTTAACCTCATCGCCTCAGGGTATGAAACAGAAAATAAAAGGATTCTCCAAGATTCGTTTGAGCTAAAAAAACTGATATCGAACTTATTCATTATTTGATTTTATCTGTGCATGGTCAGTCCTTAGTGACCGTTAGATAGACTTGGTAAGACTTCGAATGTGCCACATTCTAATTAACAAACAATCACCATTTCTGGATTACTAGACCCTGAGGTTGCCTCCACCAGAATTAACTGGCTGTTAAGGCCTGAAGGCTATCATTGTGGGGAGAAGAGACTACATATTTTATTTCACATTTAAACAAATTGAGTCTAAGGAACAGTTCAAACTCACAGAAAAATTAAGTCTGTTCTTTTTCTAAGAAGTTCAACTGAGAAATATAAATTGGGTAATTCATAGTATTCCCGTGTAATTTTGCAATTGGATCACACCTGAAGGTACGTTGCCCTCCAGGACATCAACACTAATTTTAGTATCAAGCTTCTTTCTAGCATATTTTCAGGGCCACTGATTTCCTTAAAAGCTTGTTCAGAAGACTTCACATATGCTGCAGAGAGAAACAGAGCTTTAAACTAGCAGTACCTGAATAAGGTATACTGGGGGTGCTGTAGAATCGTTACCGGCCAGGAGTTAGAAACAAAATTGATAATGTTCTCTATCATATGTTGGTTTGCGGCAAGACTTTCCCATTTTATCATAATATGGTAATGGTAAACTGAACACTGAAATACTTTTAAAAGAACTGATTTAGTGGGAAATGCTCCCGCTTTAAAATAGTGTCTAAGGATCTCCTGGTAACACGTTGCGGTGAATGCATTCTGAATAAGCCTTCCACAAGTCTGTGATTTCTTATTTGTGGGGAAAATATGGTTTTCAAAGCTAGTCTTATCCTAGAGCTTGGAAACTGCCTTCGAGGGTCATTCTTTCATTAACAAATACTGATGATGCCTTCTGCTAGTCTCATAGCACGCTAAGTGCTGGAGATATCACAGTCGCCAAGATGGATGGATGCAGCACCTTTCATGAGGTTTGTAGTCTATTTTGGAACAGATTCCCAGGTGGCACTAGTGGTAAAGAACCTGCCTGCCAATGCAGGAGACTTAAGAGATGTGGGTTCGATCCCTGTGTCAGGAAGATCCCCAGGAGGAGAGCATGACGATCCACTCTGGTCTTCTTGCCTGGAGAATCCCATGGAGAGAAGAGCCTGGCAGGCTGCAGTCCATAGTGTTGCCCAGAGTTGGACATGACTGATGCGACTTAGCATGCATGGATAGTTAAACAAAAAATCAGTGTATGAAGAGTTTTAAGAGGACAAGGTTCCAGTTCCATGGGAAGATCTAAGAACTCCTAGCTTGGTTTTGATTGGGGCAGTGAGGGGCAACACAGTGGGGCAGAAGTATAGGATCAGGGTTGCTGAGGTCAGGGTTATTTGGAGGATTGATGAGATAACACAGGTGTGAGGCATCTGGGGCCCATAATAGACATCCAATAAATATTAGAATTCCCCACATCTCCCCACTTCCTTTGTAGTTTCAAGATCTAGTATTCTAATAAAAAAGACTATAAATCTAATACAGTAGCAATTTTTAAATGTTGGGTTCTTTTCTCATTTGTTTGTTACCAAATTAAATTTTTGTTATAATTACCTGACAATCAGTGCAAACTGGCCTTTATTATGGACATTATAATAAGGAGATGTACTGCAGGAATTATATGGTCAACTTTCAAATTTCCTATGAACAGCCTATCGCAGTAGAAGTGCTGTAAGCCAGAAACTGGGCTTCCCTGGTGGTTCAGTGGTAAAGAATCCTCCTGCCAATGCAGGAGACGCGGGTTTGATCCCTGGGTTGGGAAGGTCTTCTGGAGAAGGAAATGGCAACCTCCTCTAATATTCTTGCCTTGGAAATCCCATGGACAAAGGAGCCTGGCCGGCTACAGTCCATAGGGTCACAGAAGAGTTGGACATGACTTAGAGACTAAGCAACAAAAACAAGCCAAAAATTGCTGGAAGTAACCAGAAAAGCCTATAACTAAATTATGGAACATTAAGACTCTTGAGAGTCCCTTGGACTGCAAGGAGATCCAACCAGTCCATTCTAAAGGAGATCAGTCCTGGGGTGTTCATTGGAAGGACTGATGCTAAGGTGAAGCACCAATACTTTGGCCACCTCATGCAAATAGCTGACTCACTGGAAAAGACTCTGATGCTGGGAGGGATTGGGGGCAGGAGGAGAAGGGGACGACAGAGAATGAGATGGCTGGATGGCATCACCGACTCGAAGGACGTGAGTTTGAGTGAACTCCGGGAGTTGGTGATGGACAGGGAGGCCTGGCGTGCTGTGGTTCATGGGGTCGCTAAGAGTCGGACACGACTGAGCGACTGAACTGAACTGAAGATAAGGGAGGGCTTAAGTACTGAAGACAATTAAAAGGAGAAACTATTGTATCCAGCCTCAAAAGGTATGTCTGCATTTTGGTTTAGGAAGCCCGAGTTGTGAGGTCATGTGTGAGCTTGATTCTCGGAATGATGGAAGTTTATAAATTGAGTTGTTCATTTCATTCAGGAATCACTGGATTTCAGGGAAGTAACTCATATTAGATAAGCAAATAAAACTTATCTACACACCAAGATATCAATTTAGCATGCGTGCTTAGTTGTGTCCAACTCTTTGCGACCCCATGGACTGTAGCCCACCAGGCTCCTCTGTCCATGGGATTCTCCAGGCAAGAATACTGGAGTGGGTTGCCATTTCCTCCTCCAGGGGATCTTCCTGACCCAGGAATCGAACCCTTGTCTCTCGTCTCCTGCATTGGCCAGCAGATTTTTTACTACTGTGTCTCATGGGAAGCCCCATTTATCAGTTTACAGGTATGATATACCTAGACCTTGGAAGCAGTTACCAGTGAACTGCACACAACAGTTCAGTTCAGTTCAGTTGCTCAGTCGTGTCCGACTCTCCACGACCCCATGAATCACAGCACGCCAGGCCTCCCTGTCCATCACCAACTCCCGGAGTTCACTCAAACTCATGTCCACAGAGTCGGTGATGCCATCCAGCCATCTCATTCTTGGTCGTCCCCTTCTCCTCCCGCCCCCAACCTTTCCCAGCATCAGAGTCTTTTCCAGTGAGTCAACTCGTCGCATGAGGTGGCCAAAGTATTGCAGTTTCAGCTTTAGCATCAGTCCCTCCAATGAACATCCAGGATTCACACAACAGTCCCTGCTAATAAGCAGCTCTACCCAGAAAGCCAAATTTCCTGTAGCAAGGGGGTTAGTGCTGCTAGGGCTGGTATTCAGGGTGTGCATATGAGTAGTTTATAGTCAGCACCCAGTACTCACCAGCTGGTAAATCTTCCTAATATCACCTCTGGTGTTTCCATTAGCTTCCCCGTTAAGGAAATATTTTGGTTTATACAACCTGTACTGTTCATTGGAATCACTTTACTCTCACTGCTTTCCCACCTAAAGATCATGACCGATCATTAGAATTGGTAAGAAGAAAATTTCTCTTAGTTTCATTGTTTTTTAACGCCATGAGTTTTAGGGTTTTGTTTTAATGTGATGGTAAGGGGGCATTACAGTTTTGTCAATAGCACAGTATGAGACTTCTGGGAAGTTTCCACAAACAGTTTGATATTAACTAATATAATGTCATGATATATCCCAATCTTCCCCGTGAAATCTGGAGTTTACTGATTTGGAGTCTAGAAAATCTTAGACCTTTATTTTAATAAAATGGAAAAGAAATAGTGGCAGTGCAGGATCGTTTCAAGGGACAGTGGGGAAGCGGATTCACCTTATTCCTGCCTAAGCCTGGAATGTGGAGACAAGCCAGCCAGAAGATGGCCAGATTTGCTAAAAGGAACTGAGTGAGGATGTTGTTACAGGTGGCTTCAAATCACCCTTTGCTTGCTTTTAAGATTTCTTAATTTAGCATTATAATTAGGTTCATGTCAGATTTGTTTCTCTCCTCTCTTTTCACCCTACAGGCAAAGACTGCCAAGGAGAAGCAGAATGGAACCGTGGGGCTGCTCACATACCCAGTGCTCCAGGCAGCTGACATTCTGCTGTACAAGTAAGGAGCAGAGTTCACCCCAGCCCTAAATGTAGTCCTGCTGACAAGAGAGTGTCACCTAGCTTGAAAAGATTTGGTTCACGGGGAAGGATGGTTACAGCAAGGGGCAGGCACATGAATCCATTTCCATCTATTCCCCAGTAATAATGCTAAATCAAACCCATCAGTCCGAAATGAAATCAACCCTGAATAATCTTTGGAAGGACTGATGCTGAAGCTGAAGCTCCAGTACTTTGGCCACCTCATTGGAAAAGATCCTGATGCTGGGAAAGATTGAGGGCAGGAGGAGAAGGGGACGACAGAGGATGAGATGGTCGGTTGGCATCACCAACTCACCAACTCAATGGACATAAGTTTGAGCAAATTCCAGGAAATAGTGAAGGACAGAGAAACCTGGCGTTTTGCAGTCCATGGGATCGCAAAGAGTCAGAGACGACTGAGCGACTGAACAACAACAAATAGAAGTATGTTTCAATGTGAAACTAATAATTTTAAGAAGTAGCATTTAAGTAGCACTTACTATGGGTTGCAAACGGTCATAAGTAATTTACATACATTAACCCATTTAATCCTCACAACAACCTTTAGAATCTGTACCATCAGCATCCTCATTTTACAGGTGTGGAAAGCAAAGCACAGAGTGGTTAGTAACTTCCCTTGGGTCAGGTGATAGCAAGGCCTGGACCTGGGATTTGAGTCTATAAAGTTTAGGTACAGAGTCGGTGTTCTTAACCACTATGGGAGATAGCCTTCCCTAGTAATAATTTCACTTCAAGAGTTTTAAATATTGATTTCTCAAATAATCTAGCCTCCCAAGAAATGCTGTTCCATGGCTCTTGCTGCAGCTATGGAAATGCTCTCTATCTGCTCTAAGACCAGAGCCACTAGTCACATGTGGCTGTTAACACTTGAAATGTTGACAGGAACTGAATTTTAACTTTTATTTAATTCTACTTGATTAAAGAGCTGCCTGTGGCTAGTGGCTACTGTATTGGACCTGAGAACGAATTTTTCAACAGGCTATAAGGTACCCTCACTTTTATTGAACCCATAATCTATAAATCAGCTACTGCTGCCACTTACAGGTCTCAAGACTATACAACCAGAGGATGCCAGTGCCTTGCACTCTTTGTAGGACTGGCCGGGACTTCTGACCCCATTCCTCCTCCAGTTCTTCCCTGCTATCCCCATATCATCTCCCTTGACACCTATTTGGCCATTTAGAGATAAAGCCTCCCAGTCAGCAGGCACTCATAGCCAAGCATTGTTATAGTGGAAGCTTCGGAGGAAAAAGAAATTCTATGAGTGTTTTTTACTTCTTTTCCCTAAAGCCCTGACCCCCATAAAAGTGCCTCTTCTGTGGGAAAACTGGAATTCTTTGCATGTAAATGTGATAATAGCATGGAGATGATAGTGTATGTTCCTTGTGACATGACCCCGGAGGCCTTGTGCAATGACAGTGGAAACAGCCAGAAAAAGAATTGCTCAGCTTTGCATATAAGGAATGTCCATTAGTACATATAAGCTGTCTTCATTTCATTAAATTTAAGTTTGATTCACATTATGATTATGTGTCTGTTTGCTATTTTAACTTGAATGCTGGGCCCCTGATAGCATTTATTATTTGTAATAAATAACTTTTGACTTATCCTGGGAAATCTAGAACATTTTTCTCCAGGAGCAGCAAATGAAAGTTTAAGAAGGATCAAATAATATAGTTCCCCACTAAAGTAGCATATTTACTTAGAAAGGTTCTACAAAGAACCTTGATTTTGTCACCTGTAAAGATGAGAAAAATCCTTCCTAAAGGATTATAATGAAATACATCCCTTGTCTATGCTTGATGGTGATACCTCCATCACAGTCTTATGTCTAGTTCCATTTTCAAGGGCTACTTCTACATAGAACCAGAGGCTGATTTTTCAGCACCAGGATTTGGAAGCACACAATCACAGCAGATTTCTTGAACAGTTCAAGAGCTCTCATGGGAGAGTCCTCTGAACTCAGGGCTATGAAAAAGAAGCGAACTTGAACAAGAACGGTTGACCGTAATACCATGGAACAGAGAGTGGGAGGGAGCTCTAAGGGCCTCTTCTCCAAACCCCTTCCTCTACCAATGTGGCCCTGGCAGGCTAAGCAATCTGTCCAAAGCTGTGGAGCCAGACAATGGACAGAGGAGACTCGGGGTGTGATCATGGTCTCCTGAGGCCAGTGCTCACCCTCCTTAAGGAGCCAGTCATAAGTTATGTTAAGAGGCAAGATCATCACATGAATAACCAGAGTAGTATGAGATCATATATACCAAAGTGATGATGAATTTGTTTTCATCAGTTGCCCAAAAATATAATTGGCAGAATGATAAAAATCCTACAGTTTCTTTCATCTCTGAAGTGGGTTAATGGTACGCAACTCAGGGGCTTATTAAATTCTGCATAAATTGATATCACCTAGTATATACTCAATACAGAGATTTAGAGTACAAACGACAATTTATAAGACTGACATTGGCAAAAGTAGCTCCTTAACATCCTCAAATTTATCACATCATCTACCTTTCTTTCATGGAACAACAGACTGGTTCCAAATAGGAAAAGGAGTATGTCAAGGTTGTATATTGTCACCCTGCTTATTTAACTTATATGCAGAGTACATCATGAGGAACGCTGGGCTGGAAGAAGCACAAGCTGGAATCAAGATTGCCGGGAGAAATATCAATAACCTCAGATATGCAGATGACACCACCCTTATGGCAGAAAGTGAAGAGGAACTCAAAAGCCTCTTGATGAAAGTGAAAGAGGAGAGTGAAAAGGTTGGCTTGAAGCTCAACATTCAGAAAACAAAGATCATGGCATCTGGTCCCATCACTTCATGGGAAATAGATGGGGATACAGTGGAAACAGTGTCAGACTTTATTTTTTGGGGCTCCAAAATCACTGCGGATGCTGATTGCAGCCATGAAATTAAAAGACGCTTACTCCTTGGAAGGAAGGTTATGACCAACCTAGATAGCATATTAAAAAGCAGAGACATTATTTTGCCAACCAAGGTCCGTCTAGTCAAGGCTATGGTTTTTCCAGTGGTCATGTATGGATGTGAGAGTTGGACTGTGAAGAAAGCTGATCGCCGAAGAATTGATGCTTTTGAACTATGGTGCTGGAGAAGACTCTTGAGAGTCCCTTGGACTGCAAGGAGATCCAACCAGTCCATTCTAAAGGAGATCAATCCTGGGTGTTCATTGAAAGGACTGATGCTGAAGCTGAAACTCCAATACTTTGGCCACCTCATGTGACGAGTTGACTCACTGGAAAAGACTCTGATGCTGGGAGTGATTGGGGGCGGGAGGAGACAGGGACGACAGAGGATGAGATGGCTGGATGGCATCGCCGCCTCGATGGACATGAGTTTGAGTGAACTCCGGGAATTGGTAATGGACAGGGAGGCCTGACATGCTGTGATTCATGGGGTTGCCAAGAGTCGGACACGACTGAGGGACTGAACGGAACGGAACCTTTCTTTCAACTCAAGTGTGAGGTTGAGAATGTCCTCTTTTCTTATATAAAACAATAGTTACTTCAGATGCGGCAGGTAAACACCAAGAACTTTCCAATAGCTTCCTGTCTGTCTCACTCTGCCCAACGTCAGCAGGTTCTCACAGTTGGTTAAGACTTAAGGATTAGTAGTTCTTTTCCACCCACAATTATCCCCCTGTAGCCAAAAAAAAAAAAAAAAATCCCATACTATAAATATTCCTTCTTTAAATCTTCCTGATATATTTAATGATTAGAATATACACCAAGAATGCTATCAGATTACTTCATTTTTTCCTGTTTTCTGAGGAAAATTATGGTGGCAGATTTTTGCCTATTCCTGTCAGGATTCTGATATATTAATTTATTAAGCAAAAGTATTTTTCCATAAAACTAGGAACTGGAATTTCCTGGGTGGTCCAGTGGTTATTCCCACTCAGGGGGCCTGGGTTCAATTCCTGGTCTGGGAACTGGTACCCACGTGCCGCAACCAAGAGTTTGCATGCCACAACTAAAAGATCTCGCATGTCACAGTGAACATTGAAGATCTTGCCTGACACAACTAAGACCCAGGGTAGCTAAAATAAATAATTTTTTTTTAATCCAAGGTAATTATATTCAAGATGATTGTCTCCTACCTTAGCCTAGAAACTATCTACCTGTAATGCCACAATCAGATCAAAGATGTGGAGCTAGGAACTGCATGCTCCTTTTCTTAAGAGAAACAACCCTATGTTTCTGTCCTGTGTGGTCTCAGGCCAGACATCCTGCTACCAGCCACACGTGCTCCAGCTCACAGACTCTTCCTTTGGACTCTTTTCTCCTGCCACCTTCCTTCAGACTATTCCCAGGAGTACTGTTGCCACACTATGCACATCCCCCACTTCCTGGGCATGTGTGTCCTTTGGGCCACTGCAAAGTGTGCAAACAAGTACAGTAAACTCAGCTCTGTTTACTATAACATTTACTCTGCTGACATACATTTCTCATCTGTCTTACTGTGCTTCCTTCCAAAGTTTAGAAACCCCTAATTGCTTGATAATAAGTAGCAGAGGCAGAACTCAACCAGGTCTGATTTTTAGCCTGTACCATTGTTTTCCCTACAACAGAGCTCAAGCACTTGGGGTATTTTTTGTTTGAGATATTTCTGAATTTTGAAAAATATGATAACTAGAATATTTATGAATATATACATTATAAATATAGATAAATACAAAAAACCAAAAATATATACCAAAAAATTCATATTTTTTCTCACGAGCAAATCTATATGTGGCCCCTCATAATATGTTGATGTGAAGAGCTATTATAGATTTCATGATTCTTTTGTCAAAATCAGCATTAGGATGAGTGGCCCATGATGGGCTAGAGAACAAACATGAGGGAAGGCAGTGGAAGAGGAGCTTTCCAGATAACTGTATGAAGGATTTATGTAAGTGTTTTGGCAGAACTCGGTAAGGAACCCAAGAATGGAGGTTTTGAGACCATCTTAAGCTTGAGAAAGTGAAGTGAAAGTGTTAATTGCTCAGTCATGTTCAACTCTTCGTGACCTCATGGGCTGTAGCCTTCCAGGGTCCTCTGTCTGAGATTTCCCAGGCAAGAATACTGGAGTAGGTTGCCATTTCCTTCTCCATGGGATCTTCCCAACCCGGGGATCGAACCCTCATCTCGTGCATTGGCAGGCAGATTCTTTACCACTGAGCCACCTGGGAAGCCCCAGATGGTTCAGAATACTCTCCTAAAAGCAGGGGGAAGGTATTTGTGCACTTTTAAGAACAGAGTGAAATGATCCGATTTATACTTTTAAAAGAGAATTGATTAATATAAAGGATGAGTCGTAGGGGCTCAGCCAAGGTTGGTAGGCTACTAAGAGGCTCTTTCATTAGTCTGATTAGACCACAAAGGTGGCAGAGAAGATGAAGAGAAGAGACAGATTTAAAAGATTCTAGGATGTAAGATGGCTGAGACTTCATAATGGATTGGCTGTGTATGAGAAAAAAGCCATCAGGGATGTCCCCAGTTTTCTGACTTACACAGCAGGATTGATGATGGTGTTACCATTCACTGAGATAGAGAATACTGTAGGAGGATTAGCCAGAAGAATTTATAACTTCATGTGGTATTTTCTCCTCTCTCGGAAGCTTTAACTCCCTAGAAGTTAAAACCTTCTTTATGTCTCGCATAGTCCCGACACCAGGCCTTGGACATCATAGATCTTCAATAAATAATTGCTAAATTAAAGAGTCATTACCAGTGGTGGTGATTTCATCCTTTATGAAAGGAAAAGAAGCACCAAACCCCTATTCCAGCCAGGTTGGTTAAAGGCAGCAGTGCTGAAAATGCACAAATACAGCCAAAGAAGTAGGGAAAAAAAAACAAAGGAACAAATTTCTGTGAGCCAATACATGTAAGCAGTGATTATTCATCTGGACACTAATTCTGCCTGAGGGGTGGGGTGGATCCCAAGTGAATGTAGATGCAACAAGGAACTAAGCAAAAGAAACATGGTTTAGTCACCAAAGAAGATCAGACGCATTGTTGTGTGACAGAAGTTGTAACAATCAAAATTATGAAAGACTTTTGTTTTATGTTGTGTCTAAGAAAGTACAGTCAGGGTAAGGAAAAAAAAAAGAAAATGGGGAAAAAGAGAAGACATTAATATGGAGATCATTATGTAGGGTATAAATTTTAAAAGAACAGCACTAAATTATTTGAAGTGAAAGAAAGACTGTGAGGAGAGAGGTTGAAAATGTGAAGAGAATAAGCCCCATAAGTGAGCAGAATCAAAGACAGGCTGAATTAATGTAAAGTGTAAACTCAATGGATGCGAAGGAAGGGCCAAGATAAATTATAGGAGGTGAAAGGAGCAGCAGGAGCAGAGGGAGGAAAGACTAGAAACAAACAAACTAAAGTCAGATGAAAAAGCCAAGTGGAGCAAACGGTCCAGGTGAAAAAAATTAAAAAAATTTTTAATCCCTTTTTGTAAAAGCAAAACCTCTCAGGATTGTTAGCAAAGAGGCAAGGATCCGACAGAAGGCAAAGACTTATGCAGAGTCATTATGAAAACTAAATGTGTTTTCTGTTTAGTTTGGTTGCTTTGTGAATCTGGAACCATTTTGACATGTGGAAATATTCATTTTGATGTGCTTAAAGTGTATTGATTATGGTAATTGTTTTTTCTGTGTTATTTGCAGTCCATTGTGATTTCCTATGGGCTACTGTAATTGCTTTTTAACCTACCCTGTTGGCTAATTTGGTTTGGGGCAGTCAAGATGACCTCTGCATGTCGGCCTTACTATAATTACAAGACAGGAGTGCAAAGTCCAGTCGCAGAAGAGAAATTTAGGAAGGTGTGGTGAGTACATGTACACCTCAGAGAGGAGCATGTACCAGGTTGTGGATACTGTGGGAAACATAAAAAAGAAGATTTTTGTTTTCATTTCTCATCAAGTCAGTAACTTTCTGCTCCAGGATGTGTGAAAGGAGATCACAGGACATGATTTTGTAGAATTTCCTAAATAAATCTACTGACCTTCGAAGAAGAGAAATGACTTCCTGACCCTTTGTCATGGTCCCTGGATTTTCCCTTTCCCTTCATTATCCTGTCCCTATTTTCCTTAAATTAAAAGACTCCTCAGAAGTCCTATATCGTACCATTTATATTTGGGGATTACCTAATCAGATATATGAACTGCCAGTTTGTAATATGTTTTCTACTCAAATCAGGATTGCTGCCCAGGTCTGTGACTGTCTCCAGGATTCTATGTTGATATTTATGTTTGTGGTATGAGTCTGCTATCAAAGAGGAAAACGGTCCTGGTTTGAAAAAAGTCACAATGTACCACACATCAAGGTCCCAATATTATCATTCTTGTATCATTTTGTCTTTCATGCTGTCAGATATTAATGAATTTGCATTATACTAATAGCCCGTGTTTATTGAGCTCTTACTATCAAAAACTATGCTTGGTTATCTTATCTAATCTTTGAAACAACAGTAAGAGGTCAGCACCATTATGATCCTCATTTTATAGAGGAAATGGAGGCTTTAGAACAGTGAGAAACTTGGCTGTGATAACTCAATAGTAGCTAACGGAGCTATGATTTTAACTCATTCTGATCATGAGCGGATTTTATTATAATTTTCTCTTGCTTTAAACCTATATAAACTATAGTTACTTCCTCCTGAGATCATTCATTTATTGAATAGATATTTATTGAGCTCCTCCTACCAAGCAACTCTACTAGGTGTTGGAAATACATTGAAAAGCAAGACAAGGTCTCAAAAAGCTTATTTGCTAGCAGGAAAGAAAGCAAGATACAATTAAATAAGCAAACAAAAGAAGTAAAATTATTAGACTGGGATTAGCACCATAAAGAAAGTAAATAAGATATTGTGAAAAAGAATAACAGGGAAGCTAACTTTGAAGAGTAGAGTTAGGGAAGTCTTCTCCAAAGAGGTGATATTTAAGCTTAGACCTGAAATCAAGGCACCAGTAAGAGTTAAGGGAGCAATATTCTAGCAGAATACAAGAGCAATACATTCAATAGATCCAGCTCCCTGCCTTAAATATTTGAATTATAAACTTTCCAGGATTCATCATCTTGTTTTCAGTCTTTAAAGAGTTCAGTGGCAGGAGAGTCAAGTCTCTCACAAATTCATTTCAATGTTCTGATATAATTTAAGCATTCTATATTCAACCAGGAAAAAGTGAGAAATCACTTCTACTATTTCTATTCTTTTTAACATATTGGTACTTTTCCCCCAGGTGGTGCTAGTAGTAAAGAATCCACCTGCCAATGCAGGAGACACAAGAGATGCAGGTTCAATCCCTGGTTCAGGAAGATCCCCTGGAGTAGGAAATGGTGACCTGCTCCAGTATTCTTGCCTGGAAAAATTCCATGGACAAGAGTCTGGTGGGCTACAGTCCATGGGGTTGCAAAGAGTTGGACACGACTGAGCACATGCACACAGACACACACACACACACACACACACACACACACGTGCCATTTCCTCCAAACCAGATTTTGCAGCTAATATTCCTTGTTTGCACACTAGATACCAGGCACCAACTATGAGCTTAGCATGCATGCATTATTTTACTCATTCCTCAAGCACAGAGTCGGACACGACTGAAGCGACTTAGCAGCAGCAGCAGCAAGCAACTCTGTGAGTAGGAACTATTATTAGTCAGCTTTAAAAATTAAAAAAAAAAGGGATTTAGTTTAAACACTCACCCAGGAACACCCAGCTGGTGAGTGGCAGAGCAAGACCCCAGCCTAACACCAGAGCACCCACTCTAACCACTACGGCCTCTTCTTTATCTGAATGCACATTATGTATATTTTCCAAAAAGTTTGCATCCTGAGTGGGGTTTTTTTGTCTTATGTTTTTCCACATCATTAAATATTTTATGGTTTTAATGATTTTAATGTTTTCTTTGTTTTGGGCCTTGTGCTCTATAGAGAGATTGTGTTTTCTTTGTTTTTATCTATTCCAGTGATTTGGAAGGTGTGCTTTCTGGTTTTAATTCTAGTAGTGATCATCTTTAAACAAAGACCACCCAAATGAGAACAAATAGGCTTTCAGAGCTTGCCACAGCAAGAGACTCAGCCACCATCACTGTGTTCTGCAGGCAGGTGGGGGAGTAGAGAGGTTTTATAGGAAAGGAAGTCCTCAGGGATGCTCTGCTTAGAGATTGTTACCATGGGGAAGCTGGAGGCTAACTAGAAATGGGGCATCTTATGTGATTTGTTTGGGAAACATATTTGACTTTCTCTGGTTGGTCCTAAGTTGGACAAAGAATTGGGATGTTGGCAGTTATTAACCAAGTCTTGACCATGCTGGGTCCATTCCTGCAGAGACTGGTTTGTCTTCCTTGGTTGGTTGCTCCAGAGGTTTTGGGTCAGAAATTTTTGATCATAGAATGTCTGACCATTGTCCATTTGTATACCATTGTCTATTTTTGAAAATATATTTTTGACTCTTTCATTAATCTTTTCAAGTAAAAAATGTTGTTGTGATATTGTGTGGTTAAGATGGGTTATTCATTACACTTGCAGATCCTGAGTCTATACTCACACTTGCTTTTGATTTTGTAAACTAACCTGGGATTTTCAATTGACTGTTGTTACAAAAATGACTTGATTTCAGACTACATCATTTTCTATTTCAAATTGTAACCAAAATTTAGACTTTATGTTCTTAATCTTTTCTAGCCAGTCCTTCTACCTCAGCATCTCCATTTCTGAGTTCTTTAGTCTATAGATTTACTTCAACTTTTTTTCCAGTCCTTTTCAAGTTTTCTTCCAGCCTGAGAATTTCTTTCTGTTCAGGTTACCTCATCTGTAAAATTGATTTACATACAATAAGAATGCATTAAAAGTACTTAGCTAAGTGTGCAGCATATAGGAAGTGTTCAGTAGCTATCAGTTACTTTATCATCATCATCGTTATTATTATTATTATGAAAGTGTTAGTTGCTGAGCTGTGTCCAACTCTTTGCAACTCCATGGACTGTAGCCCACCAGGCTCCTCTGCCCATGGGATTTTCCAGGCAAGAATACTGGAGTGGGTAGCCATTCCCTTCTCCAGGGGATCTTCCCGAACCAGGGATTGAACCTGGGTCTCTTGCATTGCAGACAGATTCTTTACCATCTGAGCCACCAGGAAAACCCAATTATTAGTGTGAAAGTGAAGTCACTCAGTCATGTCCAACTCTTTGCGACCCCATGGACCATAGCCTACCAGGTTCCTCCGTCCATGGGATTTCCCAGGCAACAGTATTGGAGTGGGTTGCCATTTCCTTCTCCAGGGGATCTTCCTGACCTAGGACTCAAACCCGGGTCTCCCGCATTGTAGGCAGATGCTTTACCATCTGAGCCACCAGGGAAGTCCTCAATTATTATTAGTATAGTTCACATATAAAACACAGCTTGGCTAGGCTAGGTTTTTAATACTTTTTTCTCACAACAATATAAACATGGTTTCAGTGTTGTACAATCAATCTTACTTTTGTCTTTATTTCTAACTATTGGCTTATAGGATTTTTCTTTAAGTTTGTAATTTAAAATTTTTTCTGGATTGTGTTTTGGTGTGATTCTCTAGGATTTTTTTTCCTTTTTTTTTTTTTTTTGCCACACCAGGCGTGTGGGATCTTCTGTGACCAGGGATCAAACCCATGCCTAGGAATGTGGAGTTTTAACCACCAGGGAAGTCCCAGGTTTTTTTCTTTTTTTTTTTATATAATTGAAACTTGCTGTGTTCCTTCACTTTTGTTTGCTTACTTCTTTGTTCTTAATTCATTAATCTCTCCTTCTGTTTTAGGTTATTTCTTCTGTTCACATGGTCCTGATGTCTTCCTGAGGAGGACCATCCTCTAGGTCAGAGGATGGCCCTCCAGCCTGTCATTTCTTTCTCCTCATGCTCTGAGTTCTTGAAGAGCTTCAGGTTTCTTTTCCAGGTCACTGATACATCCTGTCCTTAGGAGATTCTGCTCCTACTGCTCCCAATTCTTCTATTATCTCTTTGGTTTCCTTCATCATTTTACTTTCTCTTCATTTCATTGTTTTCTGTCACCACCTATGTTTGTTTTTCTTCTATTGTGATTTCTTGCTCATGTATAATAACAGCCACGCCCTTTTGAATCCTATTGAGGTTACCCAGCAGTTTTCTTTAAAAAAAACCCCACAGTTGTTTCTTGTAAAAGTTCATTTTCAAATGTTTGACCTTGCTCAGGCTCTGAAGGGTAAAGTTCCCTTTCCTTCATTCCATGATATTTTTCATAGGCCTTGTATTGGGGTCTTTCACATGTTTGTTTGATCGACTGATTTCTTTCTTTTTTGGGGGGAGGGGGTGAACTGGGTCTTTGTTGCTGCACAGGCTTTTCTCTAGTTGTGGGGAGCGGAGACTACTCTCTAGTTCTCTAGTTGTGATGTGCGGGCTTAGTTGCCCCTCAGCATGTGGGATCTGCCCCGATCGGGGATTGAACCCATGTCCCCTCCACTGACAGGCAGATTCTTAACTGCTAGGCTACCAGGGAAGTCCTCATAGATCCATTTTTATGTGTAGGGTTTTTCAAATCCATATCAGAACAAGAAAACTATATTCAAATAGTGTTTGCCAGCAGACAAAAATCTATGCAGGCCCTTGTGTCCACCATCTCTCTACTAGGATGCTAGTTGAATTCCCTGCTCAGAATTTAGCAGGAGGGCAGAATCATGTGCTGTGCCCCAGCCCAATTGCTTGTGTTGCTCAACTAGGTTAGTATTAGTGCCTTAGATAGATTTTCTCTTATTGCCTGCCTGGCTCTTTCATTCTCTGAGCAGATGTATTACATGAAAAAGAACAGTCGCAGGATACCTTCTCCAAGGTTTCATCCTGCTTCTGTCTCTCACCTTCAGCACTTTACTTTTAATTCATCACACAGAAGTCTGTTAGTTTGGTGCCATCTCATTTGTTTATTTTTCCTCTTGCTGTCCTTCCCTGTGGAGTCAGATCCAAAATAAATTTCCCTAAGACCAATGTCAAGGAGATCACCACCTATGTTTTCTTCTGGGAATTTTATGGTTCCAGGTCATACATTCAAGGTTTTAATCAATTTTGAGTTAATTTTTGAATATGATATAAGATACCAGTCCAGTTTGGTTCTTTTACATGTAGTTGTCCATTTTCCCCAACACCATTTATTGAGGAGAGTGTTTTTTCTCGATTGTATATTCTTGCCTCCTTTGTCATAGATTAATTGACTGTACATGCACTTGTTTATTTCTGGACTCTGTTCTGTTCCATTGATCTGTGTGTCTGTTTTTGTTTCAGTACAATATTGTTTTGATTGCTGTAGCTTTGTAATATAGCTTTAAATCAGGGATAAAGTATCTAATCTTAATGCTATTCAAAACTACCTTCACTTCCTCATACTCTAGATAATTTTTTCAAATAAACCAGTAGCCGGTAATGCACAAGGAAAATAATCTCTTCCAGTTTTTCAGGGACCATTAATTAACCACAAGGCTAGTAGATTCTCTCTGTAACAAAGTACCATAGTTTTCTAGCAGTTTTTCTTTTCTGTGGCTGTTTTGAAAAGTTGCTATTTTTCTACTCATATGTACAACTGTCATTTAAATATTCAAGTGTACTCTAAGGCTGATGCTTCCCCAGGCAGAATATTAAACGTCCTTGAACAAGAAACTACAACACTTTATTAACTGTATTATCAAATGTCAACTCCTAGCCTAACACTACATACTTAAACTCACCTGTCTCCTTCCTGAGTAATATTTCAGTGTAACGTTTTCCCCATCCAGACTTCTCTATACTGGTTCATCTTCCTTAGTTTGATATACCTCCTCATGTTCCAACACAGCAAACTTTATATATGGGATTAAAATAATTATAAACAATGTCTTTATATGTTGATAATTTTCATCTTACATCTTCTTTTTTTTTTTTTGCTTATACCACGAAACATGTGGGATCTTAGTTCCCCCACCAGGGATCAAACCTGCACCTCCTGCTTTGGAAGGGCAGAGTTTTAACCACTGGACTGCCAGGGAAAGGCCCATCTTCATTTTTTAATAAAACAAAATATTGCAGGGACTTCCCTGGTGGTCCAATGGTGGAAATCTGCCCTCTCAATGCAGGGGGCCTGGGTTCGATCACTGGTCTGGGACTAGATCTCCCATACCACATACAACCAAGAGTTCACATGTCAAACTAAAAAAAAAAAAAAAACAAGATCCTGCATGCTGCAACAAAGATCAAAGATCCTGCATGCTGTAACTAAAACATGGTGCAAGCAAATAAATTATTTTCGAAAAATAAATAAAAATAAAATATTGCAGATAAAATCAAGATCTCCTTTGTTCCTTTCCCCAGACCCATTCTTTTTCCTTCTTTAGAAGCAGCTATGATCATGAATCTTTGGAGAAGCTTCCAGTATGTTTTTATATTTGTATTTGCATCTATAAACAATATGTAATATTGTCGTATGTACTTTTAAGATAAATGTCAGTGTACTCTACACGTCTCCTGCGACTTGCTTTTTTCATTCAACATTGTTTTTGAGATCCGTCCATTGTACTAAATTTTGTTCAAGTTCCCTTAGCATATTGACTGTGATATGATTGCAATTTACATAAAAACAGACAAGATCCCAAAAAAAGACTTTGAGTCACTCCCTGTGTGACAGGGAGGGAAACTCTTGCCTGAAGAACTTTCTGCCGTCTTTGATTTGAAGAGTGCGGTGGAGTGTCTTTCAAGTGTGAGTGCAAGCCCTGAAGTAAAAGGCATCTGGTCAAAGCTAGGATAATATGTGCTGACTGGGTGAGGGAAAGAGGAGTGGTTGAAAATACAATTATGCTTGGAGCATATGCTCTTTAGGATACCATTCCTCCCTCCCAGCAAGATGCTGTCACACTGGTGTTGAAGGCTGTGTTTTTCAGATATGGAAGACACAGAACTAGAGTAGACAAACATCTCCTTGGCATCTGTCTGATACACAGATAAAGACTTGGGTCTCAACATTCTGTCTGTAGCTGGTGAACATTTGTTGAACACCAACAGTGACACAGGCACAGGAAATGCAGCTGCTTGCAATATCATTTCATTATAAGCAGGAACCTTGCTGAGTTCTTCTGTCTGTCTTTCATTAAAGGTCCACACACGTTCCTGTTGGGGAGGATCAAGTCCAGCACATGGAGCTAACTCAGGATCTAGCACAGAGTTTTAACAAGAAGTATGGGGAGTTCTTCCCAGTCCCCAAGGCCATTCTGAGTAAGTAGCAAATATGAGATTGTCAAATCAGGTTGCATTGTGAAGAGAGGGGATTGGATGATGGAGTAAGAGATTTGGAACTTTCTTGGGACAATATTTGACTTTGTCATGAACAGGCTTCAAGATTTGTAATGAGAATCCCATCTTTTTCTGTAATGTAGGACTAGTAGGCCTCATTGGATTATTGAATAAAATAACCAAGGAAGTTTGAAAAGTATAAGAGAGACTAGAAACTACAAATAATCATTCTCATTATAAAATAGCATACATACATACATACATACATATATGTATATATATATCAGTCAGTTCAGTTCAGTTCAGTCGCTCAGTTGTGTTCGACTCTCCGCGACCCCATGAATCACAGCACGCAGGGACTCCCTGTCCATCACCAACTCCCGGAGTTCACTCAAACTCATGTCCACCGAGTCGCTGATGCCATCCAGCCATCTCATTCTCTGTTGTCCCCGTCTCCTCCTGCCCCCAGTCACTCCCAGCATCAGAGTCTTTTCCAATGAGTCAACTCGTTGCATGAAGTGGCCAAAGTATTGGAGTTTCAGCTTTAGCATCAGTCCTTCCAATGAACACCCAGGATTGATCTCCTTTAGAATGGACTGGTTGGATCTCCTTGCAGTATAAGGGACTCTTAAGAGTCTTCTCCAGCACCACAGTTCA
The DNA here is from genome assembly GCF_049115385.1 of Moschus berezovskii. Classification (NCBI taxonomy): domain Eukaryota; kingdom Metazoa; phylum Chordata; class Mammalia; order Artiodactyla; family Moschidae; genus Moschus; species Moschus berezovskii. Next base: position 98,868,655 of record NC_142463.1, on the reverse strand, counting down.
AAAACATCAATTCTTCGGCGATCAGCTTTCTTCACAGTCCAAGTCTCACATCCATACATGACCACGGGAAAAACCATTGCCTTGACTAGACGGACCTTGGTTGGCAAAGTAATGTCTCTGCTTTTTAATATGCTATCTAGGTTGGTCATAACCTTCCTTCCAAGGAGTAAACGTCTTTTAATTTCATGGCTGCAATCAGCATCTGCAGTGATTTTGGAGCCTAAAAAAATAGTCTGACACTGTTTCCACTGTATCCCCATCTATTTCCCATGAAGTGATGGGACCAGATGCCATGATCTTGGTTTTTTGAATGTTGAGCTTCAAACTAACCTTTTCACTCTCCTCTTTCACTTTCATCAAGAGACTTTTGAGTTCCTCTTCACTTTCTGCCATAAGGGTGGTGTCATCTGCATATCTGAGGTTATTGATATTTCTCCCGGCAATCTTGATTCCAGCTTGTGCTTCTTCCAGCCCAGCGTTCCTCATGATATACTCTGCATAGAAGTTAAATAAGCAGGGTGACAGTATACAACCTTGACGTACTCCTTTTCCAATTTGGAACCAGTCTGTTGTTCCATGTCCAGTTCTAACTGTTGCTTCCTGACCTGCATACAGGTTTCTCAAGAGGCAGGTCAGGTGGTCTGGGATTCCCATCTCTTTCAGAATTTTCCACAGTTTTTTGTGATCCACACAGTCAGAGGCTTTGGCATAGTCAATGAAGCAGAAATAGATGTTTTTTGCTTTCTCCATGATCCAGCGGATGTTGGCAATTTGATCTCTGGTTCCTCTGCCTTTTCTAAAACCTGCTTGAACATCTGGAAGTTCACGGTTCACATATTGCTGAAGCTTGGCTTGGAGAATTTTAAGCATGACTTTACTAGTGTGTGAGATGAGTGCAATTGTGCGGTAGTTTGAGCATTCTTTGGCATTGCCTTTCTTTGGGATTGGAATGAAGACTGACCTTTTCCAGTCCTGTGGCCATTGCTGAGTTTTCCAAATTTGCTGGCATATTGAATACAGCACTTTCACAGCATCATCTTTCAGGATTTGAAATAGCTCAACTGGAATTCCATCATCTCCACTAGCTTTGTTCATAGTGATGCTCTCTAAGGCCCACTTGACTTCATATTTCAAGATGTCTGGCTCCAGGTGAGTGATCACACCATCGTGATTATCTTGGTCATGAAGATCTTTTTTGTACAGTTCTTCTGTGTATTCTTGCCACCTCTTCTTAATATCTTCTGCTTCTGTTAGGTCCATACCATTTCTGTCCTTTATCGAGCCCATCTTTGCATGAAATGTTCCCTTGGAATCTCTAATTTTCTTGAAGAGATCTCTTGTTTTTCATCTTCTGTTGTTTTCCTCTATTTCTTTGCATTGATCGCTGAGGAAGGCTTTCTTATCTCTCCTTGCTATTCTTTGGAACTCTGCATTCAGATGCTTATATCTTTCCTTTTCTCCTTTGCTTTTCACTTCTTTTCACAGCTATTTGTAAGGCCTCCTCAGACAGCCATTTTGCTTTTTTGCATTTCTTTTCCATGGGGATGATCTTGGTCCCTGTCTCCTGTACAATGTCATGAACCTCCGTCCATAGTTCATCAGGCACTCTATTTGATTTAGGTCATATCTGAATGGTCTAGTGGTTTTCCCTACTTTCTTCAATTTAAGTCTGAATTTGGCAATAAGGAGTTCATGATCTGATCCACAGTCAGCTCCCAGTCTTGTTTTTGCTAACTATATAGAGCTTCTCCATCTTTGGCTGCAAAGAATATAATCAATCTGATTTTGGTGTTGACCATCTGGTGATGTCCATGTGTAGAGTCTTCTTTTGTGTTGCTGGAAGAGGGTGTTTGCTATGACCAGTGCATTCTCTTGGCAAAACTCTATTAGCCTTTGCCCTGCTTCATTCCATGCTCCAAGGCCAAATTTGCCTGTTACTCCAGGTGTTTCTTGAATTCCTACCTTTACATTCCAGTCCCCTATAATGAAAAGGACATCTTTTTTGTCTGTTAGTTCTAAAAGGTCTTGTAGGTCTTCATAAAACTGTTCAACTTCGGCTTCTTCAGCATTACTGTTGGGGCATAGTCTTGGATTACTGTAATATTGAATGGTTTGCCTTGGAAACAAACAGAAATCATTCTGTCGTTTTTGAGATTGCATCCAAGTACTGCATTTTGGACTCTTTTGTTAACCATGATGGCTACTCCATTTCTTCTAAGGGATTCCTGCCCACAGTAGTAGATATAATGGTCATCCGAGTTAAATTCACCCATTCCAGTCCATTTTGATTCCTAGAATGTCTACGTTCACTCTTGTCATCTCCTGTTTGACCACTTCCAATTTGCCTTGATTCATAGACCTAACATTCCAGGTTCCTATGCAGTATTGCTCTTTACAGCATTGGACCTTGCTTCTATCACCAGTCACATCCACAACTGGGTACTGGTTTTGCTTTGGCTCCATCCCTTCATTCTTTCTGGAGTTATTTCTCCACTGATCTCCAGTAGCATACTGGGCACCTACTGACCTGGGGAGTTCCTCATTCAGTATCCTATCATTTTGTGTTTGATACTGTTCATGGGGTTCTCAAGGCAAGTGTACTGAAGTGGTTTGCCATTCCCTTCTCCAGTGGACCACATTCTGTCAGACCTCTCCACCATGACCCATCCGTCTTGGGTGGCCCCACATGGCATGGCTTAGTTTCATTGAGTTAGACAGGGCTGTGGTCCATGTGATCAGATCAACTAGTTTTCTGTGATTATGATTTCAGTGTGTCTGCCCTCTGATGCCCCCTCACAATACCTACCGTCTTATTTGGGTTTCTCTTACCTTGGTCATGGAATATCTCTTCACAGCTGCTCCAGCAAAGCACAACCACTGTACCTTACCTTGGATGTGGGGTAGCTCTTCTCGGCCACGCTTCTGTGAGTGGTCGGTTGTGCCGTGATGCCGGAGCCAGCATCTCTCGTATACATACGTGTGTGTGTGTGTGTACTCAGTAATGTCTGATTCTTTTGCAACCCCATAGATTATAGCCCACCAGGCTCTTCTGTCCATGGGATTTTCCAGGCAAGAATACTGCAGTGGGTTGTCATTTCCTTCTCCAGGGGATCTTCCCAACCCAGGTATTGAACCTGTGTCTCTTGCATCTCCTGCTTTGGCGGGTGGATTCTTTACCACTGGCACCACTTGGGAAGCCATATATATATATATGTATGTATACATACACACACACCACACACATACATATGTATGTATTTCTAAACACATCTTATTTGGTAGAGCAGGTATCTTTCCCTATCTTGTGGATGAGGAACTGAGGTTTGGCAAGGCTGGCTTTGTGCCCAAGTCATGTTTCTAGCTGGTTGTGAAGCTGGACCCTACACCAAGCTCTTCTTGTTCCAAAGCCAGCTGACCTTGCCTTCTCTGTTCACAGTAGAACAAAAGTACTAAGAGTGAGAACCACTGGATCATAATCTAGATAAACCAAGAGGGCACTGACAGTCCTCATACTTTGCCTTCTTATGCACAATGTACAGCTGAGATGGAGTATACAGTTCTACCTGCTGAGTCCAAAACCTCACCTGCAGCTTGCAAAGCTATATTACTCTGGAATCTTATCGAGGAAAGAAGCTGGAAATCTCTATCAATATTTTGGTAGCAGTGTTAACTTATGGCAGGATCAGAGATGACTGAAACTAAACTGCCCATCTTTATTAAGCTGACAGCATTTTAAAGAATATAACATGTGTTTACTATCAATTTAGAAGCAGAAGGTGGATATAAATTCCTGTTATTCTAACAGTTCACACAAATATATTTAGGGCCCCCCATGCATTGAAATCAACCTTCTTTTAGCAATAAGGACTATTTTCATGCTTTGGTCAATTTTATTTTACCTATATAAACTTTATATGTTTCTGTAATAGCCATAAATTAGGCAATTATTAATAATACTGGTTTTATAAAGCACAGCATAACATTTTTATTCTATCAGAGCAATAAAGTCACTTCTGTCACTCTAATGTGTGTGCGTGCATGTGTGTTTGTGTGTGTGTTGGTAATTACTTACCTAATTAATGGTAAAGAAATGGAAAGATGCCATAGGTTGTGAAAACTGGCATGGGGGTAGGAAGGGCAGTAGTTGTAGGCAGGGGTGATTAGCCAATAGGGAAGAGCAAAGAGGAAAGAAACAGAGAATACTTTTTAAACTGTTCATGGCACAACAGTATCAGTTCAGTTCAGTTCAGTTCAGTCGCTCAGTCGTGTCCGACTCTCCGTGACCCCATGAATCACAGCACACCAGGCCTCCCTGTCCATCACCAACTCCCGGAGTACACTCAAACTCATGTCCACAGAGTCGGTGATGCCATCCAGCCATCTCATTCTCCGTCGTCCCCTTCTCCTCCCGCCCCCAACCTTTCCCAGCATCAGAGTCTTTTCCAGTGAGTCAACTCGTCGCATGAGGTGGCCAAAGTATTGCAGTTTCAGCTTTAGCATCAGTCCCTCCAATGAACACCCAGGATTGATCTCCTTTAGAATGGACTGGTTGGATCTCCTTGCAGTATAAGGGACTCTTAAGAGTCTTCTCCAACACCACAGTTCAAAAGCATCGATTCTTCAGCGATCAGCCTTCTTCACAGTCCAACTCTCACATCCATACATGACCACGGGAAAAACCATTGCCTTGACTAGACGGACCTTGGTTGGCAAAGTAATGTCTCTGCTTTTTAATATACTATCAAGGTTGGTCATAACTTTCCTTCCAAGGAGCAAGCGTCTTTTAATTTCATGGCTACAATCAGCATCTGCAGTGATTTTGGAGCCCAAAAAAATAAAGTCTGACACTGTTTCCACTGTTTTTCCATCTATTTCCCATGAAGTGATGGGACCAGATGCCATGATCTTTGTTTTCTGAATGTTGAGCTTCGAGCCAACCTTTTCACTCTCCTCTTTCACTTTCATCAAGAGGCTTTTGAGTTCCTCTTCACTTTCTGCCATAAGGGTAGTGTCATCTGCATATCTGAGGTTATTGATATTTCTCCCAGCAATCTTGATTCCAGCTTGTGCTTCTTCCAGCCCAGCGTTCCTCATGATGTACTCTGCATATAAGTTAAATAAGCAAGGTGACAATATACAACCTTGACGTACACCTTTTCCTATTTGGAACCAGTCTGTTGTTCCATGTCCAGTTCTAACTGTTGCTTCCTGACCTGCATACAGGTTTCTCAAGAGGCAGGTCAGGTGGTCTGGTATTCCCATTTCTTTCAGAATGTTCCACAGTTTATTGTGATCGACACAGTCAAAGGCTTTGGCATAGTCAATGAAGCAGAAATAGATGTTTTTCTGGAATCACTTGCTTTCTCCATGATCCAGCGGATGTTGGCAATTTGATCTCTGGTGCCTCTGCCTTTTCTAAAACCTGCTTGAACATCTGGGAGTTCATGGTTTACATATTGCTGAAGCCTGGCTTGGAGAATTTTGAGCATGACTTTACTAGTGTGTGAGATGAGTGCAATTGTGCGGTAGTTTGAGCATTCTTTGGCATTGCCTTTCTTTGGGATTGGAATGAAGACTGACCTCTTCCAGTCCTGTGGCCACTGCTGAGTTTTCCAAATCTGCTGGCATATTGAGTGTAGCACTTTCACAGCATCATCTTTCAAAACTTGAAATAGCTCAACTGGAATTCCATCACCTCCACTAGCTTTGTTCGTAGTGATGCTTTCTAAGGCCCACTTGACTTCACATTCCAAGATGTCTGGCTCTAGGTCAGTGATCACATTATCGTGACTATCTTGGTCGTGAAGATCTTTTTTGTACAGTTCTTCTGTGTATTCTTGCCACCTCTTCTTAATGTCTTCTGCTTCTGTTAGGTCCATACCATTTCTGTCCTTTATCAAGCCCATCTTTGCATGAAATGTTCCCTTGGAATCTCTAATTTTCTTGAAGAGGTCTCTTGTTTTTCCTGTTCTGTTGTTTTTCTCTATTTCTTTGCATTGATCACTGAGGAAGTCTTTCTTATCTCTCCTTGCTATTCTTTGGAACTCTGCATTCAGATGCTTATATCTTTCCTTTTCTCCTTTGCTTTTAGCCTCTCTTCTTTTCACAGCTATTTGTAAGGCCTCCTCAGACAGCCATTTCGCTCTTTTGCATTTCTTTTCCATGGGGATGGTCTTGGTCCCTGTCTCCTGTACAATGTCACGAACCTCTGTCCATAGTTCATCAGGCACTCTATCAATCAGATCTAGTCCCTTAAATCTATTTCTCACTTCCACTGTATAATCATAAGGGATTTGATTGAGGTCATATCTGAATGGTCTAGTGGTTTTCCCTACTTTCTTCAATTTAAGTCTGAATTTTGCAATAAAGAGTTCATGATCTGAGCCACAGTCAGCTCCTGGTCTTGTTTTTGCTAACTGTATACAGCTTCTCCATCTTTGGTTGCAAAGAATATAATCAATCTGATTTCGGTGTTGACCATCTGGTGATGTCCATGTGTAGAGTCTTCTCTTGTGTTGTTGGAAGAGGGTGTTTGCTATGACCAGTGCATTCTCTTGGCAAAACTCTATTAGCCTTTGCCCTGCTTCATTCTGTGCTCCAAGGCCAAATTTGCCTGTTACTCCAGGTGTTTCTTGAATTCCTACTTTTGCATTCTAGTCCCCTATAATGAAAAGGACATCTTTTTTGGGTGTTAGTTCTAAAAGGTCTTGTAGGTCTTCATAGAACCGATTAACTTCGGCTTCTTCAGCATTACTGGTTGGGGCATAGGCCTGGATTACTGTAATATTGAATGGTTTGCCTTGGAAACGAGCAGAAATCATTCTGTCATTTTTAAGATTGCATCCAAGTACTGCAATTCGGACTCTTTTGTTGACCATGATGGCTACTCCATTTCTTCTAAGAGATTCCTACCCACAGTAGTAGATATAATGGTCATCCGAGTTAAATTCACCCATTCCAGTCCATTTTAATTCACTGATTCCTAGAATGTCGACGTTCACTCTTGCCATCTCCTGTTTGACCACTTCAAATTTGCCTTGATTCATGGACCTAACATTCCAGGTTCCTATGCAATATTGCTCTTTACAGCACCAGACCTTACTTCTATCACTGGTCACATCCACAACTGGGTATTGGTTTTGCTTTTGCTCCATCCCTTTATTCCTTCTATAGTTATTTCTCCACTGAGCTCCAGTAGCATACTGGGCACCTACCGACCTGGGGAATTCCTCATTCAGTATCCTATCATTTTGCCCTTTGTTACTGTTCATGGGGTTCTCAAGGCAAATTCACTTGTATAAAATTGTATGTTTTTATGTGTATATATGTACTAAAGGATGCATGAAAATACGATCAAAATATTAATATTTTATTACTATAGTACACCTTTACTTTCATGCTTGCTCAAATTGCTTGAATTTTTTACAATGAATGTTTGTTATTTATTTAATCAGATAAAAATAATGAAGTTATTTGATGTTCTCACTGCTTTTTAAGATCTAGACACTGACATTCCTATTGGTGTTTTGTTATTTTGTTTACATATTACCCCCCCGACGTGTGTTGGTGTTTCTACCTAGCATCAATGAAGAAGGTAAAGTCCCTGCGTGATCCCTCTGCCAAAATGTCGAAATCAGACCCGGATAAACTAGCCACTGTCAGAATAACCGACAGCCCGGAGGAGATAGTGCAGAAGTTCCGCAAGGCTCTGACGGACTTCACCTCGGAGGTCACCTACGAGCCCGCCAGCCGAGGAGGCGTGTCCAACCTGGTGGCCATTCACGCAGCGGTGGCCGGGCTCCCTGTGGAGGAGGTGGTCCGCCGCAGTGCTGGCATGGACACTGCTCGCTACAAGCTGGAGGTGGCAGAGGCTGTGATTGAGAAATTTGCTCCAATTAAGAGAGAGATTGAAAAACTGAAGATGAACAAGGACCACTTAGAGAAAGTTTTGCAAATTGGGTCGGCAAAAGCCAAAGAATTAGCATATCCCGTGTGCCAGGAGGCGAAGAACCTGGTGGGCTTTCTATAAGAAGTTTCAGTGAGTCACAAAAAGACTTTTCTCTCTTGTGGTCTGGGCACTCCGATAAAGGCAGCTTTTCTCACAAGCAAACAGTTAGAGTTTAGGGACACATAATTTGGTATATCTGATCATTGGTTTCATTTGATGAATAATGATTTGTAGGTTTCAAATAAAGCAGTGTACCGAATCCCAAATTCTCTAGCAAAAAAAAAAAAAACCCAGAAGGCATAACTGTCTGAATCCTCAATTATTTGATGCATGCTCATTGGCCTTAATTTATTCACACAAATGTGACTGAGGTAAGTAGTAGTTAATTTGGCCAATGGGTGTTTCATTGTTTGTCTCTCTCTGGAGTCCTTACCATCACAGGTGCTCCCTTTATCTATCCCAACCTTCTTAAAAAGTAATGTGTAGAAGTCTTAGACTTACAATCCTTGGGATGCCATTTGGACCAATAAGTGTTCAGATCTCATATCAGAGCTCATAAAAATAAGTCATTTGTCACTGAGAAGATCCCTGCTTTATTGTATTTAATCTGCTTATTTCTCAACAGACCACACTTTTTTTTTCTAGAAAGTATTATTATTATATTTTTTATTCAGATATACATGCTATAACCTTCTGAGAAGGTTGAATTATTTCAACTTGATTTATTTATTGTACTAAAGCCCAGGTCCATGAATTGTGTTCTTAATATGTATTTCCTTGCATTTGTCCCTCAGTTTAATGTCATCAACCCATCATGAAATCTATAGGAGAGGAATTACCATTTTATATCTGAGGAACATGAGGCTCAGATAGTACTGTTAGCTTGTACAGTATCTCTCCATGAGTAAGAAGCAAATCCAAGATCAAAACCTTTACTCCTTATTCCTAAGTAGTGCTTGTTTCATCAGCACATAGAGAGGCAGCATGTTTGAGACCCCAAGCATTCTTATTTTGAAGATGAGTACTGGAAATATAGGACTTCCCAGGTGGCTCAGTAGTAAAGAACCCTCTTGCCTAGGAAATCCCATGGGAAAAGGAACATGGTGGGCTACAGTCGTTGGGGTCAAAAAAGAGCTGGACACAACTTAGTGAATAAACAACAACAGCTGCAAGTATAGATCGAACTATAGATACTGTTTATATCAGCAAATCAACTAATAGCTGCTAGATTTAAATCTTGATTCAGCCAAACTTGATCACATTTGCTACTCAGAATCCCCAAGGCAGGTCCCAAGTTTTGTCTCCTTATGCTTGGACCTCAGAAATACTTCAAAGTATATTCTGCCTGACTACAAGAGTAGCTGGCCTGAGAATTCCCTGGCAGTCCAGTGGTTGAATCCAAGCTTTCACTGCAGGAGTCACAGTTTCAATCCCTGGTTGAGGAACTAAGACCCCACGTGCTATGTGGCACAACCAAAAAAAAAGTAGTTGGCCCGATGAGTTGGATTTTCCCGTTAAGTGGAAGCTTCTCATCTCACATCTGCTTCAGTCTAAGTAGTAGCAAGTCACTCTAAAATCTAACTTCTCTGCACTTCCCTTTCCCACATCTGAAAATGGAAATGATAATTGTGATTCACCACACCAGGGCCTGATTGATTTTGTAACAGAAATTCCTTGTTAAGTTTTTTGTCAGTGAGTACCATGATCACCATTTACACATGAGAGATGAGCATGCTGGGCAAAGAATTTTTACTCGTGTTTCTTAAAGAGAAGGAAATAGAGTGGTCCTTTTATCAGAGTAGATGTTAATACAGCTAACACTGCCTCCCAGAATCCGAATTAAAAGATCCTTTTTGCATCTTTTATTGAAAAGGGGTTTCTAGAGTCTTAGAGCCTCCTGGCATATTTATCCAAGGCTCTTTTTTTTTTTTTTTTGCCTTTAAAAGAAATCCTAGTATGAATCCTGAAAAATGACTAAATTAAAGGTGGATCTGTCAAACTGTGTGTGTGTGTGTGTGTGTGTTTTTAACCACCTTAACACACCTTTTATCCAAAGAACTAAAGGCACCATGGAAAGAATCTCAGAGGAGAAAAACTAGAAGACTTATGATAACTTCTAAGGAGCAAATCCCTGTGCAGTTGAGGTTGGGCTCAGGAGAATCCTGTTGTTATTCTTTGAAAGTGACCTGAGGACTAATCACATCTAATATCCAAGTCCATAATGATTGAGAGAGGTGTCCCCTTGATTTCAGTAAGTTGATAAAGGAGCCAAGGCTAGATTCTAGATTTATTTTCACATCCCTTCCACTTAGCGTTTATAGGCCTCCACATAATCTTTTTATCAAGATGAAAATTTAGAGCAAACTCCAACTTGTGGCTTCTCTCAGAAGGTGATTTTAATTGTTTTTCCTGTATGTTTTGTGGAGAGTTGAAATGATGAAAAATATTTAGATGATGGTGATAATGTTCAGGTAACTTAGTGCTCTGTAGCTCTGCTCCCTGACAAGCCCTACTTCCAATCCATGTTGAGGGACTGGCATTCAGAATACAGTGGATGTATCTTGCCTTTTGTAGGTGCCTGGTAAACATCTATCCAAATAATGTCAGAACATGGGCTAGAGAGTCTTAATGAAGTATGGATTTTTTTTCAGAAACCTTCTTGATGCGACCATAAAAGTGCTAATCATAAAACAATAACTAATACTTGAGTCCTCACTCTGTATCAGGCACTGTTACTCAACATCTTATAACAGTGTATTTCCAAATGTGGTCCCTGATCCAACAACATGAGCATCACCTGGGAACCCATTGACTCTCTGGCTCTAACCCAGATCTACTGAAGCAAAACCTTGAGGATGACCCCAGCAATCCATTTTAACAGCCTTCCAGGGAATTCTGATGTATGCTAGAATTAAAGAACAACTACTTTTATATGAATTCTCTCATTTAGCTCTCATAACCCAATAAAATGAAACTATTGTCAATCTCATTAAGGATGCAACCGAGGCATAGGAGGTTGAGTAATTTGTCTAAGAGAGTCCAGCTTCCAAGCGTTAGAGTCAGGTCATCTGATCCTGGGTCCTACTAGGCCACAGTGGATCCTGCACAATGTCTTCTGATGGTGTTTGGCGTCATGTGCTGAGGCTGAACTGTCCAATATGGTATATATGTCCATCTAAATTTAAATTAATTAAAACTAACTAAATAAAAAATTCATTTCCTCTGCAGCACTTTGGAGGGCCCAACAGCCTCAGTGACTAGTGTTTAGCATCTTGAACAGTACAGATGAGAGTATCTCAGTCATCACAGGAATGTCTCTTGGACACTGCTGCTTTAAGGCTTCCGCTTACTGATTTTGCTTGTAATAGGTCAAGCACTTACAGTTGAGGAGTCTCCCTGGAGAATTCTTCAACTGGAGAATTCATGAAGATTAGGTGAGAATCACAGACCTTATAGTTTCCCAGACTTCATTTCAGTCACTCAGTCATGTCTGACTCTTTGCGACCCCATGGATTGCAGCATGCTAGGCTTCCCTGTCCATCACCAACTCCTGGAGCTTGTTCAGACTCATGTCCATCGAGTTGGTGATGCCGTCCAACCATTGTCTTGTCATTCCTTTCTCCTCCTAATTTCAATCTTTCCCAGAAGATACAGATACAACTTAGTATCTATAGTTTCTTAGTTTCTTAGATAGTAAAAATATATGTGTACCCATCTATCTGCTGGGTACTTTATGTGTTTATATGAAATATCTAATTTACTATTTATATCATAAGACAGAAACTATTAGTGCTACTTTTTCAAATAAATAAAGATTCAGTAACTTGGCTAGACTCACATATTTGCCATTAGTCTGTAGTTTCTTCTAGTTGGGAACCCGGTGGTACCTCTTAACTCTGTGCACAAGGAATTGGCATGCCCCTTCTTGACTACTCTGGATTCTGTTCCTCTCCTGCATGTCCCATTATCTTAGCCTTCACATCTCCCTCCCTGCCTCCTTTCTTCCTTCAATGCTCTTATAATCATTCCCTTAAAGGTCTTAGTTTGTGCACGCAGGGCAGTCCTTAGGCTGATTTCCCCCCACCTTCATTTCCTGCGGTTCACTCTGTCCAGCACTGTGTGCCTATCTTACCAGGTAAAGGGATTGTACTGTGGGGCAGCACTTTGTCTCTTTAACATGATGACTCTGTGTCTGTTCTCATCGACTATGTGTTCGCCCTGTGTGACTAATGTTCTCTTTTCACTCTGTCAACTGGAGGGGACTTTGGAAATTTTTTTGGCTGGGAAGAGTCAGCTTCTCCCTGTAACTGAGCTGAAAACAGATTGCCTATTGCTAGCATGTAACATTTTCAAACACCCCCATAGACAGTCAACCTTGAGGCTTTACTGTTAATCATTTAAGCCCTCATATGTTAACTTTCAACAGTTCTGCTATATTGGCCAGGCTGGGATTATCTTATTTCTCCAGGAAGGAAACTGGCTCAGAGCATTAGTGACTTATCCTCGGATATGAAATGCAACATTTATGACAAAAATTTATGTAGGGCCTGCTTTGTGAAAGGCACAGGGGAAATGCAATGTGCCTATTATGTAGAGGAAGACAGAGATATCATGGTCAGTCTCAATCGTGTCCAACTCTGCCACCCTGTGACTGTAGCCCACCAAACTCCTCTGTCCAGGATTTTCCAGGCAAGAATACTGGAGTGGGTTGCCATTTCCTCCTCCAGGGGATCTTCCCAACCCAGGAATCGAACTTGTATCTCCTGCATTGCAGGAAGAATTTTTTTACCACTGAGCCCACACGCAGAGATACTAGCTAGCAAATATTGGATGAGCATAGAAATGAGCAATTAACCAAGATGTTTAGGGAAGAAATAAGACAGATATAGGATAGGAGAAAGGACTTTCCTATCTCAACTAGGAAAGGACCCAGAAACATGAAATTTGCATTTAGGGAAAAGCAAACCTATACAGTATGTGAACAAAATGAGAATGTAAATATTAGATTGAACCACATGAAACTGTCAATATTTGATTATTTTTACCAACAAAACTGGCAGTAAGTTGCATGTGGGTCCACCCACTGTGTCCAATGAACAAAAATTTTGTGGAGTGCCTTTTCTTCAGGCCCCATCGAAGCACCAAGAATTAGAAATGAGACATAATCCCCACCCTCAGAGTCCCCGTTTCCTCTGTGGAGATGAGCATGGAAAGCCAGTGAGAGGCAGATGAGCAACTAGAACCAAAGTCTTCTGAGACTTGTATGTCTTCAGTTCAGTTCAGTTCAGTCGCTCAGTCATGTCCGACTCTTTGCGACCCCGTGAATCACAGCACGCCAGGCCTCCCTGTCCATCACCAACTCCCGGAGCTCACTCAAACACGTGTCCATCGAGTCAGTGATGCCATCCAGCCATCTCATTCTCTGTTGTCCCCTTCTCCTCCCACCCCCAATCCCTCCCAGCATCAGACTCTTCCAGTGAGTCAACTCATCGCATGAGGTGGCCAAAGTATTGCAGTTTCAGCTTTAGCATCTGTCCTTCCAATGAACACCCAGGATTGATCTCCTTTAGGATGGACTGGTTGGATCTCCTTACAGTCCAAGGGACTCTCAAGAGTCTTCTCCAGCACCACAGTTCAAAAGCATCAATTCTTCGGTGCTCAGCTTTCTTCACAGTCCAACTCTCACATCCATACATGACCATGGGAGAAACCATAGCTTTGACTAGACAGGGTATATCAATTAAGGCATTATTTGAAATATGGCTTCTAAGTGTTGTACTCAGTGGCTCTCAGACAGAATATTTAGTATTTGATATTTAACCATGTTGGCTCTATGGAATGCAAACTAGTTCTTTGAAATATTCCCTTTCCACTCCTGCCCACATACACTGTGAAATAGGCTGATGGTCATCATTTTTTAGAAGTGTTGCCAAAAAGCAGATGATGTGACTTTATAGGACTCTACTTAGAATAAAGTGATCTGATTTTACATAGTCACTGTCTTACTCATCATATCCAACTTAATCCCTTTTTCCAATAAGATTTTAAATACAGACTCTTTCTGGGAAGAAAGCCATGTCTCCGGTCCTATCTGTGAACACAGGATGAAGATGCACGTGGGCCTGGCATTCACAACCACATCCCACACTAGCCTGGCCCCCGAGGAAGCTCATTGAGAGCAATTGTCAGTTCAAATAGAGTTTGTCCAGAGAGTTCCCTGAGTTTGCAGCAGCCTCCACCCGAAAAGGAGGTCCGGTGATCTTTTTTTTTTTTTTTTAAACTCTGTGGCTTGTCCAGACGTGACATGGGAGCCAGACCTGGGGATAGAAGTGTTCCCATCATGAACCAGGCAGAAGAGTTATTCTTACGCTGGAAGGGGAGGCGAGTACTGATAGGAATTCAAAGCCACAAACTGCTTTCTGATGGATTTCTCTCCTGGGATTAATAAATAGTGGAATTGCTGAGGTTGGTGGTTCCTCAGTCAACGATTATTATATTACTTTGTTCTTAGGCCTGCCTTTATTCTTGCTACTTTCTGCTGCTGCTGCTGCTGCTGCTAAGTCACTTCAGTCGTGTCCGACTCTGTGCGACCCTATAGACACCAGCCCGCCAGGCTCCCCCGTCCCTGGGATTCTCCAGGCAAGAACACTGGAGTGGGTTGCCATTTCCTTCTCCAATGTGTGAAAGTGAATTTGCTCAGTCATGTCTGACTTGTAGTGACCCCATGGACTGCAGCCTACCAGGCTCCTCCGTCCATGGGATTTTCTAGGCAAGAGTACTGGAGTGGCTTGCCATTGCCTTCTCCCTGCTACTTTCTAATCATCTTTAAAACTCCTGCAAGCTCAGTAAAAAGAATTCCCTGGTAACTAGTATGCACCACATCATGCAGAAGGGGCATGTGCTCTCACTCTTGGGCATCTCATCCCCACCCCCCATATCTAAACGGATGCCCAGTCTAGCTACTGCTGTCATTTCTGTTATCTATTGCTTTTACTATTCTCTAGAGAAACAAATAAGCAAAACACCCCTCCTCCTGAGACCTTTCAACTTTGGCACTCTTCTAGCTCTCCCACCCTTCCTGTTTCAAGATCTTCCCTGATGTCTGTGCATGTTTCATTTCTCTTCAAGTTGCCCTTGATGTCTCACATTATGATAGCCAACATAGCGTCTTCTGCCAGTTCTGGGCATCTGTATATTCCTCCTTATTTCCTTCCCACTGTTCTACAATAACTACCATTGTGTGCATCACTCCTACCCACTCCCTGCCCCACTGTCCTTTCTGCACCAGCCACTATCATGACTTCAATGCCATTCTCACACCTTCTACAACTTCATATTCATCAAGCCACCTGATCCTCCATATTCTTCCTTTTGTTTTTTCTTATTTTTTTATTTTTAAAATTAATTTAATTGGAGGATAATTACTTTATATATTGTGATTCTTTTGCCATACATCAACATGAATCAGCCATAGCGGAACTGGGGAAAGAACCTTTCAAAGCCCTTTTGATGTACTGGCATATTGACTTGTCAAGGTAAATGAAAGAGTTGCTACCTTTTGATCCGTCTTAATTCCAAAGTAAAAACCTCTGTATTAAGCATAAATGTTTCTCCACCCCACCCCATCCCTCCTCTCCTCCCAGAAAATAATATGTGCAGATACATAAAGAACTCTCACTGTATTTTAGATTTTTGTTCCTTTATACATGGGTTTGCCATAAAGTTGTGGCAGAGACTGCTAACTATGCCCCAGTATCCAGTCTCTCGTTCTTCCCTTTTGGAATGGAACTCTCACCCTTCGTTTTAGCAGAGCACATAGTCACAGGTAGGAACTACATTTCCCAGCCCACCCTGCAGCAGGTATAAATTTATTCCAGCCAATGGGATGGAGCAAAGGTGTCATGTGCAATTTCCATTTTTTCAAAAGTCTTTATTGGCTTTGTTACAATATTGTTTCTGTTTCATATTCTGGTTTTTTGACTAGGAGACGTATGTGATCGTAACTCCCCAAACAGGTTTCGAACCTGCATTGGAAGGTGAAGTCTCAACCACTAGACCACCAGGGATGTCCCATGTGAAATTTCCAGTTCACATCTTTCTAAACAGAAATTACTTCCTCCTCCCACTTCCTGGAACTGCACGTTGGACCCATTGATGAAAGCCACAAGAGAAAGATGGGGAGGGTCAACCCCCACCTTGGGTCCCTGGACTTGGCAAGAAGCACTGCCTTTCTATCCTGGATTGCCCATGTACCTTGGGGCTGTTATGTGAGAAATAAACTTTTATCATATTTAAGCCACTTTAACTTGAGGTCTCTCTGTAATAGTACCTTAGCTATTACCCCAACTTTACTGGCCTTTTACCCCTTACTGGCCTCTTTGTCCAATGTCTTCCTGCAATTGGATACTACAATTCAACCAACATTTTATGTGAGCCTTCTATGTGGTAAGGTGGTGGTTTTCAAAGTATGGCTCCCAGACCAGTAGCATCATCCTCACCTGGGAACTTGTTGGATGTGCAAACCCACAAACTGCTTTCCAGACTTGCTGAATGAGAAACTCTGGGGGTGGGACTCAGCAACTGGTTTTAACAAGCCCTCCAGCTGATCTGGATGCACATTAATGTTTGAGAATCACATACTGGGCAGATAAAAAAAGAATAAAACCCAGCCTCAGTTGAGGAGTTTACACTGAAGTAAAAGGCATGCAAATAGATAACTAATCACAAAAAAGTAATTATTGTCTTGACTTTCTATTTGCTGTCTACGCACCTTTTTCATCAGATTAACTCAAAATAATTTAACTTCGACTATTTTTCTTTATATATATGATTATTTATAGACAGCCTAAAAATGTAGGTCATTTGGGTCTATGCAAATCCTAAAAAGGGAAAATAAATGAAGTTACTTTTGTAGGTCAACACAAATTTGGTTATCAACATTAGAACCAATGAAAGTCTCCTGAAGCCAAGAGAGACAAACAAGAAAAGAGAGTTATTTTATACTGTGGGTAGTAAAATTACAGTACTTATTACCCTATAAAGGGTTATATGGCCTAGAAATAAAAATAGTTGAGTGTGGATTAAATTTATGAGTGAGAAAGTCATAAAATTACATTAAGCACAAGTTAGGAATGTTTAAATTATTTCTAAAAGTATCTGACATCAATATCATGAATGGAAACTACAGTCTTTGCTGTCACCACCCTTATCATCATATCATCAGTGTCCAGAACTCTAGGCTAGGTCAGACTAGGCCAGTGTGGGATTGGTGGTGGGATGGAAAGGCAGATGACTGAGAGTCAGGATTCCTGTGCTTAGTGTCTTTTGTATGAAACCCGTACACACTTCAGATTTGATGGGTGATAGAAGTAGAAGACGGAGAAGGCAATGGCAAGCCACTCCAGTACTCTTGCCTAGAAAATCCCATGGATGGAGGAGCCTGGTGGGCTGCAGTCTGTGGGGTCGCTAAGGGTCGGACACGACTGAGCGACTTCACTTTCACTTTTCACTTTCACACATTGGAGAAGAAAATGGCAACCCACTCCAGTATTCTTGCCTGGAGAATCCCAGGGACAGGGGAGCCTGGCGGGCTTCCGTCTATGGGGTCACGCAGAGTCGGACATGACTGAAGTGACTTAGCAGCAGCAGCAGCAGCAGTAGAAGACATAAGGGAGACAATGGATGCAGTTCATAAAAGCGTGTGTTATGATTTCAGATTAAAGCCAGTTTATTGTTCATATTAACCGGGGACAATGCAGATAACTGAAACCTGTAAATAATCCAAAAGCTAAATAAAATATTATTACCACTATACACAGCAAGCTGATCTTACTTTTTTAGCTCAGGAGCTAAACACTCTGGATAATGCAGTAATATGGGAGAAGCATTAGCATGCCCTGTAACTAGCCAATCTTGAGACTCAGGAAATTTAGACTCTTTACAATAATGAAGAGGTAGCAGTTAGCATTGCCCGGCTTCCCCAAAGTCATGTGAATCTTTAGAAGAAAGGGTTTGATTCTGCCACCTTGTATTAGGAGCACAACATCATTTGCTGCTAGAGATTATTTTAGCCCTGGCTTATACACTTCCAAAATCTTGCAGGGTCTTTGAACTACCATCCAGTTTGGTAAAATACAACCACTTTATTTCCTTCATTTCCTACTTTTTCACTTTAAGGATATTTCATCCATCTTCTTCTCCCAAATCCTGTCAGTCAGGATTTCTATTCCAAATAATCTGGAGTCACAAGCATTCAACAGTC
Organism: Moschus berezovskii; assembly: GCF_049115385.1. Lineage (NCBI taxonomy): Eukaryota > Metazoa > Chordata > Mammalia > Artiodactyla > Moschidae > Moschus > Moschus berezovskii. The sequence goes on along the minus strand of NC_142463.1, from coordinate 98,850,446 downwards.
TGAAGGCAAGTGAGCCTTTTATTGCATTTTTATTGAGAGTAAATTGAACTATGTGGGCAGGCTAGAGCGGGGCTCCTCTGTGAGGCTCCAACATGCCCCACGGTGCACCCCAGCGAGGAGTCATGTTACAGGAATGACATCACAGCCATCTGCTTATATTGGCTGACCAGCCCCATCAGACCCCTGTGCGCTGCCAGGCAGGCTAACTCCTTCTTCATCCACAGGAAAGTTTATGTGACCCCAGAAGTCTCTTAATTCTTATGGATTTCTAATATTTTCCTAATTTAGCATATGAAGAAGTGTTTGGTAAACTATAATCGTATTTCATCTTCACAAACCTGTATCAAGCATAAGGATTGTTATCCTCATTTCATAGATAAGTTTTCCCTGTGTCCTTCAGCACCAACTAACCTATTTATTGCACTTGAAGTTTGTGCCATAAATTACTATTATTTTTTTCTCTTATATATACTTGTTTGTAACTGTTGTGAGCACAAACCATTGCAAAAATATTGTTTGTTATTTTTTATTATTGATCTTGTAAAGTACTCATAGTCTGGGGCACAATACTGGGCACAGAGTAAGTGCTGAATAAATGCTTATTGACTGAAAACAACCCTAAGAAGACAGACAGGGTTTAAGAGCTGCCAAGTTCAATGACTCCAAACTATGTAAATTCATTAACTAATTCAAATTTTTTTTCACAACTTACTATGTGCCAGGCAGTGCTAGACACTGAGGGTACAGTGGTGAACAAAATTGACAAAATTCCCTGCCCTCTTTGAACTGAAATTGTGGCAGACAGACAGACAATGAACCAACAAGGATAGAAAATGGTGAGTCATAATGTGATGAGTGCTATGTGGAGATGTAAAGAAAATGGGGCTGGAATGTGTTATGGATTGAATTGTGTCTATTCCTCAACCCCCTAAAATTCATGGGTTGAGGCCCTAGCCCCCAGAACCTTAGAAGTGATCTTATTGGGAGATAGGGCCTTTAAAGAGGAAATTAAGGTACAATGAAGTCATTTAGAGTGAGTCCTAATCCAATCTGACTGATGTCTTTATATGAAAAGGAGATTAGGACATTAAAAAGACATCAGGAATGCTCATGCACAGAGAAAAGACCACTAGTTTTGGTGACTGTACAGGGGAAGGTGGCCGTCTGCAGGACACGGAGAGAGGTTTCAGAAGAAATCAAGCCTGAACCTACCAACACCTTGATCTTGGACTTCCAGTCTCTACACTATGAGAAAACAAATTTCTGTTGTTTAGCAGTCTGTGGTATTTTTTTAGGGCAGCCTTAGCAAACTAATACAGAGCATTTCTTTTAAACAGGGTTATAAAGGATGATTTTGCTGGAGTTAAACTTAGAACACTGAAGAAGTCAGTGAGGTAACATCTGGGGAAGACCAGTGCAGAAAGAGGGACCATCCAACTCAAAAGCCTTGACGCAGGAGGCTGCTTGACTTGTTAGAGGATAGCAAGGGGACCAGCGTGGCCAGAGTCAAGTTAATGAGAGGGAGAGGGGTTGATGAGACGGTAACTGGAGCATGGTCAAGGCCTCACAGGACATTGTAAGGATCATGGCTTTTACCTTAGGGTAATAGAATTGGGAAGCTATGTAAGTTTCATTCAGGCTATTATGTTAGAAAATAGACTATAAGGGTCAGAGATGGAAGTGGGGAGACCAGTTAGGAAAGTATTTTAATAATCCCTATAAGAAGGAAGGCTTGGAGTACGGTAATAGTGATGGAAGTTGTAAGACATGGTCAAATTGGTGATATTTGTGAAAGCACAGGTAACAGAATTTGCTGACAGTTTGGTTGTGATATTTGAGAGAAGAAAAAGTCAAGGATAACTTCAAGAGTTTTGACCTAGTAAGTTAGAAGGATGGAGTCCCTGGTTACTGAGATGGGACAGACTGTAGAAAGAGCAAATTTAGAAAGATCAGGAATTTCAGTTTGGACATGTGGAGATGTTTAGTGAGCAATTAGATATTTAAAACTAGAGGTCAGGGAGAGGTCCAAGCAGGGGATATTATTTGGTAGTCATCAATATAGAGATAGCATTTAAAGCCAAGAGTCTTGATGAAATCTCTAAACGAGGAATCATGGACAGAGAAAAGAGGAGGACCAAGGACTGAACTTGTTTCAAGGTAGAAGGAAATAAGAAAATAAGCAGCAACAGGACTGATACAGACAAGTACGATAGAAGGAAAACCCGGAGGGAGTGTTGCCTCGGAAGACAAGTGAAAATGATGTTTTCTGGAAAAGGACTAATCTGTGTCAAGCAAGGTGTTGTTTTTCAGTCCCTAAGTAGTATCCAACTCTTTTCGACCCCATGGAGTGCAGCACACCAGGTTTCCCTGTCCAGTATCTCCTGGAGTTTCCTCAAGTAAGGTAAGGACTGAAAAAAAGACCACTGGGGGCTTTAACAATTTGGGGCTCCTTGGTGACCTTGATCAAAGCAGTTTGTGTGGATGGTGAGGTCAAAAGTTTAATAGATTTAAGAGCAAATGGCAAAAGAGACATGAGAGATGATCATCTTGACAGACTTGCAAACAGTGATGCTGTCATGGGACAGTATAACATTGATATGGATGGATTCAGGAGAGTTGTGTTACTTTTTAAGTTGGGAAGGGGGAAAAATTGCATGTGTGTATGTTGATGAGAATGATCCAGTAAAGAAGAAAATTTTATGAAGCAGGAGTTAGAGAGAACAATTACTGAAGCAATGTCTTTGAGTAAGAAAGGATGGGATCTAGGACACCCGTGAACAGGTTGGAAATAGACAGGAAAAGGAAGACTATCTGGATGCAGAGTGCAGGTGGACTTTTGTGTGTCATAGGAAAGCAAGTAGGTCTGTTCACTGCTTCAGTTTTCTTAGTGAAAATGGAATCAAGCTCTGCAGCAGAAAATTAGGATGAGGGAGGGCACGATGGAGGTTTGAGGAGAGAGACGGGGGAGGTGTAAAGTAGTCCCATAGGGAAAAGGAAAGGGAAAGGACCAGAGACATGTTATAGAATTTCCAGGCTGCATTTAAGGGCTCTCAAGAAACTAGAGAACATTTATTTATGACAGCAGCCAATAAAGTTGATTGTTTTGCTCCAGCCACACTCCGCTATGTGGGTGTAGGCAGTATGTAGGAAAACTGGAAATTAACCTAGAACTGGGCTTTGCTAGGTAACTGCAACAAAAGAGCAAAATGGCTAAGGACCAAAGTATGTATAATAATTAGTTATAGCACCCAAATGGGCCCAAGGGGAAAGTGAGGGTGTGAGGGATGTGGAGACAGTGAAAAGAGGGCAAGATCAATTGACTGAAGGCCCCAGTGATGTCAAAGAATTGAGAGAGTAAGCTGGAGAGACAGGAGATGTTGATCTTAGTTTGAATTCAAGATTGTGGGCAAGTAGTTCTTGACACTGCCAAAGTTTGAGGGAATGGCCTGAGGAATGATTGTTGATATAGGGAGGAAAACATTATCTCTGGGGAAGAGAAGGTCAAAGAAGCTGCAATATTGCAAACATCATTTATTTCACTGTGCAAGCACAAAGGCTATGCCCAGAATAGAATGGATATAAGTGAGTGTAAGCCAGGAATTAAATTTTTAAGAAATGGAGGAGAATGGACTTAGGAGGCTATGGGCTAATGACTAGTTTCAAAATCAGAGTTTTAGGGAACAGAGAGAGAGAATGATCTGGCAGTATCAATGAGAAGCAAAGGGAACGCTTCCTTTACCTCCAGCTGCTAATATTGCACATAGGCTGTAGCACAAGATTTCCTGTATCTCCACATCTCCTAGGGTAAGAGGCCCGAGCTGGGTGGTGAGCATTGAGTTTTTCCTTGTCCTGAACTTTGGAAGATTATGTTGGGCGCATTCAGAAACACGTGGTTGGTCACTGAGCAGTTATTTCTTAACCTATAAATGATCCATCATCATTTAAGCCATCAGCAAAGTTTTGTAATTCTGCTGTTTGGCCCTACTAGTGTGACTCCTAGTCTAAATGATGTGTTTTTTGGTTTTTTTATTTTTTGTTTGTTTTTGTTAGAGGGGTTGGGAAGGTGAAGGGCCTGACAGTCAATTTAGCCCATTTCCTCTGAGACCATCTAATGATATCTCAAAATTTCCAAATAGGGATGCTTCCTGGAACAAGCTCTGTCTCAAATAAAAGGACCCTTGGGACATCTGGGGCTCTCCAGGCAGGCACCACCATAGGAATCTGCTGGCTTCCTGGAGCTGCTTTGTTCTGGATCTCTAGAGTCAATGGATTGGAGAAGGCGATGGCACGCCACTCCAGTACTCTTGCCTGGAAAATCCCATGGACGGAGGAGCCTGGTAGGCTGCAGTCCATGGGGTCGCTAAGAGTCAGACACGATTGCGCGACTTCTCTTTCACTTTTCACTCGCATGCATTGGAGAAGGAAATGGCAACCCACTCTAGTGTTCTTGCCTGGAGAATCCCAGGGACAGGGGAGCCTGGTGGCCTGCCATCTATGGGGTCACACAGAGTTGGACACGACTGAAGCGACTTAGCAGCAGCAGCAGCAGCAGAATCACTGGATATAGTTGGGACTGGCCCACGGTTGCTTTCTGCCACTGTTTTACTTGCTGTGTGTCTGTCATAAGGACACCATTGAGTGACACACTACTCTCTCTGGGGAAAGAAGTCACTTTGCACTTAACACACCTAGCTTTTAGAGTTAGTTTCTCAGTTTGGGCAGCTTTGAATTCCAGGAGTGTACATGTCTTAGCCAGCAAGGAGGAAAATAGTATTGGAGTAAGTGATGATGCCATCTTTCATGTGGCTAGTAAGCTATCCCTAAAGACATTTCCAAGAGAGGCATTCCAAAAATGTCTTGAGCAATCATTTGAATAAGGTGTAGAATCCCAGGGTTACTTCTTTGAAGGGCAACTCCAATTTGAATAAATAAATTTTGGTACTTAAAACAATATATCAGCCCCATTGCTTTCTAGTCAGCTTTCAATCCTTTAATCCTTTAGAAAATTTTTAACTGATCAAAGGAAAGCACCCTGCCTTAGTGACAGTTGTCACTCACCATTATGAGATGTGTGGATGAGATAGAAAATACTTCTGACTTGGTATATTTAGGAGCAGACTCAACACTGGCCTCCAATTTAGTGAACATTCAAATCAAGTATTTGGGACTTTTGAACATGCTAAGCAGAAACACAGTGAGGAAGCAAAGGATGAACTATTCATGGTTTGGAGAGCCAGATTTTAAATGTTGGTGGATCATGCTTTAGACTAGGTGCAGGGTGATGATGAGATGGCTCCTTAAGAAGCAGAAAGTCTTTCTGTGTGGAAAGCCACAAGGAATGATAATGACTTGATTCTGATTACCTATGCTTGCCACGGGGAAATTTTAAATGAAAAATATAAAAAGTAGTGAAAAACAGAAAGCTCCTTGAAAGTACATTTTACGTCTCTTTTATTTTTTTATTAGACAGTGTTACACAGGCATATAAACCTTTGTGATGACTTGGCTCCTATGGGAAAATCCAGTTGATTGGCAAATACTTTCCAAAAACAAAATCTCCTGTAAGAATATATTAAGGTGCTTTGGCGCTTTCCAAATTCCCTTTGGCTAAATAACATGAATTTATAGGAAAGATTATCATGATGTGCTTGAAATAGGCCAAACTAGTGCCCCAGTGGATGGAAAGTTTGTGATGATCTGGTTAGTGCTCACACAAACCTGTTGAGCTTAAACTAGAGAAGCTAAAAAAGCTATGGGTGGTGGGAGTGAGGCGGGATGTAACATGGCAGAGTCATCCTCTGGTCAACACATCCTGTTCTCTGTGATTTCATAGCCTATGGGGGAAGGTATCTGAAGAGAAGATATTGGTTCTGGGAGGAATCCGGGCAGGAGACTATATGGCCTGATTAAAAGAGGAGTCTGAACAGAAATTCCCTTACCCCTTGACCTGTCGTCACTCTACCAGGATACCTGGCACTGCTCAAAGGGATGCCTTAACATTACATTTCTCTTAACATTTTCTATCTTAAATTGAGGCCTCCCCTTCCCCATACTTAAGAGGATTGATATTGTGCAGAGATATGAAAGACACTGTATATAATGAAAGTGTTAACACTGAGTTCCTGATCTCAATACATGACACTTTAGTTAGTAAGATAAAACTTAAACCCATTTAACATGGTCAATCCCTCACAGTCCAGCAAAAATAGTTTTGCTTTGCATGACACATTCACTCAAGAGATAGGTCATGGAGGGGTTTTTACGTGAATGAAGTTACCTATCCAATCCCTTTTGTGCCCCTTTGCTTTATATTTCATTTGTCCTTTCATTCAACATATATGCATTGATACTTGCAATGACAAAGGCACTATGCTAGGCACAGGGAAAACCTAGATAAACATGATAACATCGTAAGGATATTAATACCTATCAATGACACCCCCTGAAAAAAAACATGATTCATTGTGATGCATTCTAAACAAATGATTTTTAAAATTTGGTTATTATCTTCACTTTTCCTTCCTGAGGTGACTTTTCAATCCTGCTATAAAAGTACTGAAAGTATTCTGATGGAGTGAAGTATATAAAAATCCCGTTTGTGGTGTAAAAGAATAAATGCAATTGGCGTTCTCTTCTGCTCCTAGAAGCATGAGGACTCTCTGCCTGTTACGGGGGTTCCTGTTCTATTGGAAGCCCTCAGCTGGTCTTTAGCAGCAATGATGACATAAAGGAAAATTACATTCTGATGCAGAATTCAGCCCCTTCATCTTTCTCCTGTCTCTACAGCATGAAGCTAGGGCCCCATAGAGGATCTAATATCAAAAGGAAGAGGGTAATACCACTATATGGAGAAAAAAAAAATAATTACCAAATTTCCTGAATAGTAAACAGCTTTAAAAAAAAAAGAAGAAGAAGAAGCTGAACCCTTTGATAGCTTGGCCCTTGGTCTGCCCGTGAATGCCTTAAGGATTATATCATCAGACTGACTGCAGCAGCCCGTGCTATTGTTTCAGAAGGAGGAAACGGTGAAGAAGGGGTGGGGGGAAGACGGGTGGGAGCAGGTCTGCACCTTGGGGAGGGGAGAGACAGATTTTGAAAATGCTAATGTTATCAAATGTTAATGGTAGTGAGACTAGGAAGACAAATTGAACAATTTCACAGCATCTATGGGGAAGAGGTTTCTCTGGGACATTTCTCCTTTTCTTGCGGGATTAACGTAAAGGTTTGGATTCAATAACTTTTCTACCACAGATGACGTTAGCTCAGTACAGGCATGCTGCTGCTGCTGCTGCTGCTAAGTCGCTTCAGTCGTGTCCGACTCTGTGCGACCCCATAGACGGCAGCCCACTGGGCTCCCCCGTCCCTGGGATTCTCCAGGCAAGAACATTGGAGTGGGTTGCCATTTCCTTCTCCCAGTACAGGCATAGAGCGACCTAAAGTCGTGTAGAAATGCTGTTGCTGAAAACAATCACCTGGGGGCAGTCTTGTGACTTGAATTTCCTCCACCTCACTCCAGTACGCATTTTACTACTTTTTCCCCTCGAAGTGCTCAGATTCTTTACCCGAGGTGAGAAAACGGGGCAAGGGAGGAGACAACTTAGGAACTGATTACTACACTCTCTTCGACAGGAGGTGACTCCACGAGAACGTGCAGGAGATGTGTCACAAGTTCTCCTTTAGTTCTTTGAAATGGAAAAGTTCAGAAGCTGAGAAGGCGGCGGGGCGGCGGCCGCAGACAGCGCGTCCTGGGGTGCTAACGACCTCAGGGCGAGGGCGAGAGGCCAGGGATTCCTGGGATTCGGGGCCTTTCCCGAGACCTCCCGGCCCGGAGCCCGAACACGCGTCCCTGCCCCGCCGCGCCAGCCCCTCTGGTTCCAAGACCCCCGGCTCCCGCCCACAACCTCGCGGGGACTCGATAGCAAAGGGAGGAGCGGGGCGTGGACCCTGCCAGGCGCTCGCCGATTCCAACCGTGGAAATGTCGGCTCCGGCCCCCAGGTCTGCCCTGAAGTCTAGCTGCTGCCACAGAAGTCAGAAGTTCTCGTTCACAAGCGGGTGCACTCGTCGGTTCGCTCCGGGGGCGTTTCTCGGCTGGAATCCGGGCATCGCCGGCGGGCCCCCGGGACGCGAAGCCGGCCCAGGTCGCCCGCCTCCAGCCAGGGCCCGGTCGGGGGCCGCGGGCGGCGGGGCGGGATCCAAGCTCATCGGCCGCGCCCTTCGTAGTCGAGCAAGAGACGGCAACTTTTGTGCTCTGTGCCACGCCGGGGGGTTCAGAGCCCAAGACCTTCCTGTGCTAGAGGATAAAGCGGGTGAACGGGAAGCGGAGCGCTTGGCCTCCCGGGGGCCGTGGGCGGGCGCCTGGGCCTGGGGGGCCCTGTCCTTCCAGGCACAGGGGCTGGGGCGGCCAGCGAGCCGGCTGAGCAACAGCGCAGCCGGCCGTGCGAGCCGCGAGAGTGTAAAGTAAAAGCCCTGAGCACCGAGCCCGAAACAAAGCCAGACCCCGCTCCACAAAACCACGGCGGGGATTCGGGGTTTATGAGCGAGGACTTCCTCGAGGTTTTCCCTCCTTCCCTCTCTGGCCCACCGCGCTAAAAAAGGGGGCACCCTCCGCCGGCAGGAGGAGGGGACGTTTCCTGAGGGGGGAAATGTCAGGCCGGGAACTCGGAGCAAATGGGCTCCGCAAGCGCTGGGCCTCGGCCTTCACCACGAGCCCGCTCCGAGTCTGGCTGCCGCGCGGCGCCAGCTGGTCGATCCGGGCCTGGCCCGCCGACTCGACAGAATTCACCGCGTGGGCCCATTTCTCCGGAAGTTGTGCCCTGCGGGACAGGCCCTTGTTGGGAAAGAGGAGGAGGCAGCCGCTTTTCAAAATCTGGTGGGGGGAGGCGGGGGGCAAGATGTTAAAGCTCCAAAGGGTTTTTCTTTCTTTCTTTTTTCCCCTGCTTAAGACGGAGAAGAGGACAATGCCGGGCTAGGGTAGATAAGGAGCTTCAACCCTCCTCTACCTCTAGACCCTAGAAATAAGGTGTGTGTTGGGGGGGTGCGAGGGTGGGTCCGCACACGCCTTCGCAGCAAGCTCATGTTGGCAGGGTGGGTCGGAGGAGGCGCTCGGAAACCTCGCCAGGGGTCACAGGGCTCCAGGGCGCCCGGATCCAAGACTTCTCCAGGTCATGCGCGTGTGAAGGCCCGAGGAGCGTCAGGTACAAGTAGGCCTCGGGACCGAAAGGCTCAGTGGGACGCAGAGCGGGCTTCCTAGAGGGTCCTGGTCGGGAGCTCGGCCCCGCCGCCTCCCCTCGCTTTTTCCTTGTTTCCCCCAGCCCCACCCGAACTCCGCGCGGCGGCTTCCCGCCTGGAACAAAGGCAGGCTCCCCAGCCTGGTCTGCGTCTGAATATCGCAGGCATGCAGGAGTTGAGGAAGCCTCCACTCTCCCCCGTGACCGAGAGAAAGCGCGGAGCCACGAAGGCTGCGTTTAGCACCGCCCCGCTTCCTGCGCGGAGCGGCCGGGGCCGGGCTCTTCCAGCCCGGCTCCTGCGCCGGGGGGGTGCGGCCGTCCCTCTCCCACCCGCCCGTCCGCTGCAGCTGAACCCGGGCCCGGAGGGAAGCTCGCGGCCAGAACTCCCTTCTGGGCGGTATCAGCCCAGCTCGGTCATTTAGGGATCCGACGTCGCAGGGGGTGACAGCGTGACTCACCTGTACAGGTGTAGTGGAAATGATTGTGCGCGTTTAATTTCGAGGCTATATTTCCAAAATCTAGATGGCAAAATAAGAGCGATGTTCAGAAAAGGAAAAGCCGTTTATTTCATTTGTTTAGGGTAAAAGTGAAAATGTTTTCAGCTTGATGGGGCTGGATGTTTTTCTCCATTGTCTATTTCACTAGACAAAGCTAAGGCGAATGGACATTTAGGGGGGTCTTGTGCAGTTTACGCTGACCTGTGAATCCGTAAAAGGAAAAGCTCCGGTTTCCAGTACCTTCTCTTCCCTACCTTCGTGTTAGGGGAAATTGTACCCGCCTCGGCCGTTCGTGCGGCATTGGTTTGAACGCAGCAGCATCTGGGCGAGTTCCGGTGGCGTTGCGTTCCCACCCTCTCCTGTGCCTCCAGTACCTCCAGCAGCGTTTTCTTCTATTGCGGCGGCTCATAGCCAGCTTTCCTATTTTGGGTTCATCTTACCTTCTTCTCTAGCCCTGTGTCACACTCTCCTCCAGGTGGAAATCCCCCCAAAGGTACTTCTAGACAGAATCCTTATACTGGTATCTCTCTGCTTCGCTTGGAACTTAGAATTCAAAGTCACAGCCCAGGAATATGCTTGTACATGCAAATACCTACGCCAAAGCTGCTGAATCTCATCACCAGTTCCGTTAGATCTCAGAGGTTCTGAGCACTGCTACCAGGGAGTATAAATCTTATTTTCACCGACTGTGCTGAGAAGTCACAGGCCACTGGCTCATTTGTTGCTACCCTTTTAGGGTAGTGTTTTCTGGGCTGGTAATCCACGGATAAAGCAAATAAGGTGATAGGGACTTATGAAAAAGATTGCTGAAAAACTCAGTGATATTTTGAGCCTACTGGAAGAGTTTCTGAATTTGCCTAGTAGGGAAAACTGAAGGCATCCTTCTCCCATTCTGCTTTTTCTGTAAATATGATTTCATGCTATGTAAATGATTTGTAATGTGTGTATTTGTGTATGTATAAATATGTTTGTGTATATATATATATGTATATGTATATATATATATATATATGTTTGGGTGTGTGAGCATGCTGTTGAAGTGTGCACCTGTGGAAATTACCCTAAATAAGTCTCTCCTTTCTGGCATATGCTTTGAAAAGATTTTCTTTGGTTGCAGAGCTTGTGATTCCCAAGGTCCTTAGACCGCTCCTGGAAGGAAAACAGGCTTTAACGAAAAGCATTGTGTAAAGAGGATTTAGCATACTCTGTTTCTAAGCATTTCCCACCCCATGGTAGCCGGATTGGAGCTTCCACAAATGCAGTGGAGGAAAAGCGTGAATTCGTAGGGTGCCTTCAGACTCTTTATCACATCTGGCATTGACCCAAAGTGTGTGCATCCTGAAGTCTGAGCCCCCATCATTCTGATTGTTGAGAGCTGAAACTCTCACAAACCTTCCATGAAGCCAGAGCAGAGTTTGCAGGATGAACTTGTACACAGACACACATGCATTTCTACAAAGGAGAGCATAGTAAAATGCCCTGCACACCGTAGACATTCAATGATATTTTTGTTGAGTGAATGAATGAACTCGTGAATATTTTTTTTCAGGTTAAGGGTTTTTTTAGCTAAATGAATTTGTATATGTGTATGTGCTATATATATATATATATGTGACAAGGAACTGTGTCACATATCCCAGAATGTAGGAGAATTTTTTGGTGTCTGCCTCTTTTCCCTTCCAGTTCTTCTGAGTAGCTCCCTCCCCCATGTCCCTGCCTGAGGCACAGGTCTCTAACCAGTTGGTAAACTTATCCAACCTGCACCAAAGCCTGTCAGTCAACCAGTAAAAGCAAATGCATTGCTTTGGTCACCTCCTCCCTTCCCTCACAGACACTCATGTTTTCATAAAGGTTCTTCGACTGATTTCACCCCACACACTCCCATGTTCTGCGTACATCTCTAGGTATACTGCTGGGTTTCACAGGCCTTCAGAGGAACTGGTCCTCCCTATTAACCTGCCTGGCCTCAGTCAGCATTTTCCCAGGCTGGCTGAAGTTTTCAGGAATGCTTGGGGGCTTCATCTTGGAGAGGACTGTCAGTTCCAGGAAGGGTAGAAAAAAGCCACTGTTTCCAGTCTGGTTGAGACAAGTCTAATGTTCTAGGTTTGTTTTATAAAAATGTATATTTAATCACAATGCAGTTTGACTTCAGACATTACAAACCTGGTACCTCAGAGAAGAGAGTCCAGTGGATCAAACTCTTGGCCTCCAGTAGACCGCGGAAGCTCACCCTTCTGTGGGAGTCGGAGGATGCTCTTCTGTGCTCCAGCCAACCCACTACCACCTAGAGGGTGCTGATACCCTCTTTTTCCCACCACCTCCTGCCCCCAGACCCCTTCAGAGGCATAGCAGGCTGGAAGGAGCAGTCTACCAGTACCCTAGTCACCACTGGGGAGGTAAGGAGCAAATTTCTACCCCCTCTGAACAGAAACAGTCTGTCCCAGCCTGAAAGACCCAGGAAAACAAGGACGAAGATTCTTCCCCGTTGCGTTTCTCCTTCCTCATCTCCCACCTCTCCCCTCATACTCTCCCTAGCATTTGGAAGTCCAGGAGGTCCTTGAAGGGAGCTGCCTCTAAAGGCTTTGCCCCCAGGGCAGCTGCCTGCTTTTTCAGGAAGGGGAGGGGGACGGGGGCAGGAAAGGAATATTTTTAATGCTCCTCTAAAGCCAAACTGCCAAAGAAATTGTGACAGCTCTTTGGGACAACCTGTAATGTTCCAGACCCCACCCTCAGCCCCTCGGGAGGGACAGTAACTCCTCTTTAAACGAGATGACAGCAGCCAGGACTGAGGAGGTGGAGGGCAGTCTAACTCGTTTCTAACCTGAACATCTAGAAAAATGTCAAACTGAGGCTGCATCTGGAGTAGCCTCTGTTTCTGCTTTGTCGTGAATACGTTACAGGAACAGGCCTGACCCACAGCAAAGTGAGGCCTTGGATTTTAGGGGCAGGACACTTCTGATCTTCTGTTTCCTCACCTGTCTGCCCCACCTACATCAGAGACTAAGGCCCCAGGGAGTTTGCGACTTGCTAGCTAGCGCTTTACAGTTTATAAAGAATGAGAGTGGTGACAACCCAAAGGCTAGTTGGGGACCTCCGCCGCCTGCCGCCTGCCGCCTTCTTGAAGTTCTCCAGGGGCCGCTTTCTGAACCGCCTTTAAAAATCGAAACCAAACCCCAACTCAACAGTGTTGAATCAGCTGCTCACTCTACCTGACCCGCCCCCCCATGTGATCTACAGCCGCGATCGCTAACGATCACCTAGGGACAAATTAAGGAATTGAAAATGCTGAGCTTGAGAAGCCAAATTCCTTACACTATCTGGGGTCGTTAATCACCCAGCAGAAACCAGCCCGGCAAGCAGGAAAAGTAGCTAGAGGGACAGAAAGACAGTGTGGGTCTGTGCGCTGGTGTTCAAAGGGCTCAGGTGGTGGGATTCAAACAGACGTGCACACGTGTCGGATGTGCTCAGAATGGGCGCCACAGTTGACGCGCCTCGGGAACCATAAAACTCTTTTAGGCTGCCCCCAATTATTCTAATTTTACAAAGGGGAAATGTGGACTTGGTAATCAAGAGACTCGTGCAAGGTTAGCTGACGACTTGTTGGCCCAGTGAGTCGGGTCTGCGCCCACCCGCGGCTCTTGCTGGAGAGAAGGCTGACTGTTTTTTACCCAGTGTGGTGAGAATAGAAGATTTGCGTTTGGGGAGTGTCTAAACCTCTTAGGAACCCACCTCCAAGGGCAGGGTGGGGTTGAGGGCACTGCACGCTGCAAGAAGGCGAGTGCGGGGAGGTGGGGGGTGGGGAGTGGGACGCGCGAGATTTGCCGAGATAGGAAAGTGTGTATCTGGAGGGGGCAAGTGTAACTTCGCGAGAAAGGAAGTTTCATCGCCTGCCACTATCAGAGTGGGGGTCATTACAAATTCAATATCTGGGAAGCCTGGCACTTGGAATCGGCTCTCCGACACCGTGTCTCGCAAGCAATAAGCGCTCCGGCTCTCCCAGAAGTCCGGAGCTGCGGGACTCTGGCCCCTTGCCCATCCAGAACCCAGGAGGCTAGGCTTGGACGCCTCCCACCTCCCCGGTGCTCAGCTCCCAGACTGCAGCTTGCGGAAGCACTGAGGTGTTTCGGGGCTTCCCTCCTTGCGGGGCCCCGGGCGGTGGAGAGATCCGGTCACACATCCCAGCAGGCGGGCTCCGGGCACTGGGCTCCTCCAGGGCCGGGCCAGGCCCGCTCTTCTCCTTAACCCCCTCAGTTATCCTCTCTTCTGTGTGGCCCCGTAATTATCGGGCCAATGTGTTTAGTGAAGCTCCTCAGACAATGGAAAGTTCCGAGCTTTCCTGGACATTGTGTTTGGGAGGTGGGGCCGGGACCTGCTGACGGCGGTTTCTCCAGCCCTGTCACCCCCTGCCCCCCACCCCGCTTCTCTGCCCCCTCAGCCACCGGGCAGCAGAAAGAGGCGGCCAGCCGACTCCTGCCCTTCGGCCGAATGACCCGCCGCTGCCGCCGCCACCTCTGCACCTGCCTGGCTGAGGTGAGATGCCCGGCGCGCGCGTGGTCAGGGCGGTGCGCACTAGCCCGCGCGGAGATGCTCAAGCTGCTGGGGCGATGACCTCGGTGACGGGCGCGAGGAGGGAGTGTTAGAGGGGTGGAATCATCTCCAAGGGAGCGGGAAGAACAAGAATTTTTAGGTGACCTGGGTAACGGGTCCTAACTTTGCCACTCAGAAACAGGAAGAGTCAACGAAGTTTTAGGAATCTTGGTTTTCTCGGCTAGAAATGATATTAACATCATGTTGCCCACCCTGGGGGACGATAGTTCTCTTTTCTGAGATGCAGTTCCGCGGGAGGCTGGGGAGACACGGCATCCAGAGCAGGTGAGAGCACGCTCTCTGTCGGCTGTTTTAACTCTTTCTGCCCTGGCAGGGAAATCTGAAATTTAAAACATCGGAAATGAACACGCAGGAACAACTCAAGTGCAATCGAGGTGATATTGCACTCTTGGTCTTTCCGGGAAAGGAAAAGACTTTCGGGGGTTTGGAAGAAGCCAAGTCTTCCGGCTTGCCCTTTGGGCCCGCCCCAAAGAGCGCAGGAAGCCCAGTGGGTACGTGGCGGTCGCTCTATGCGTCCTAGGTTCTGCAGACTCTAGAGAGAAAAAACAGCAACAACCCTCTGCCGCTTGGCTCCACAATAACCGTGCAGCGAAAACCGAGAGAAGGTCGGCCCCTCTCCAGGACTCAGCCCAACCTGGATTCAGCTTCTTCGGCCGCACAAACTCCCAAGCTCTAAGAACACGCGGCGCACTCCGTGCGCCTCGCGGCGAAGACACCCGGGCCACACTGCTGAGTTCTCCGCGTGGCGAATGCGCTTCGCTCCAGGAAAGCAATTGAGGGCCGGAAGGAGTCCAACCTAATCGACCAGGCCTGCAGAGTCGCCCAGTTGGCCTGTCACATATCCATAGTCAAGATCCTTGCTATTCTCTGCCCAGAGAGCCTGGGATTGACCCGGAAGCCCCGAATAATTCGAATCCTATCCTAGTTCACTCCAGTTCTTAAGGCAGCGCAGAAGCAACCTGCAGCCTGAGCGTAGGGGAGGCTGACAAGGAGCCTCTGGCAGCTACATGAGTAGCGACAGGCGATTTGGTGGTGTCTCCGAGGTTTATGTGGATATCTGATGACCCGACGTCCTGTCGGTGGTTAGCCACCCTCACCCACGCGCGGTCTGAAGTCCGTGTATCGGCAGGAGCCTCGGGGCTCTGATTCTAACGCCCGCGTGGAATTGGTCAAGTCGAGGTTTCTCCACGCGCCCAGGACCAGCTAGGCGCTACCCCGCTGCGCACCCCTCGAAGTTGAGAATTTCAAATACACTGGTCAAAATTCACTGTTGAGAACACTTTGAAGTTGGCTGTGACTGCGCCACTCTCTCCTGCTCCCTCCCCCAACTCCCCGCTCGACCAGATGCACCAGAGAGCCGCTCTTTGATCTTGCAAAGCAGCAATTTATATTTCTTTAAATTTTTTTTTTTCTGTAAAAAGATGATTGGGTCTGGGAGAATATAATGTAATTCCGCGAACTCAGGGCTGAGGAGAGATTTTCCGGGCCGGGCCAGGGCTGGGCCGGAGGCGCCAGGCACATCTGCTGGCTCGGGTTTGCAGCGCGTTCCTCTCCGCCGGTTTCTTCTTCCCGCCCCGACGACCGGGTTCCTGTGATTCACCCCAGGCAAGAAGCTGGGCGCTATTTGCCTGTGACCTAGAGATGCTGAGAGGGAAGGTGTGGAGGAGAGGAGGCTGCTTTAGGAAAAGCTAAGGGGGACACTCCACGTTAGGTGAATTGAACTGTAAGGAAGGAGAGAAGGAGCTCAGAGAGGAAAAATACCTCCTGCCTTATAGAGGGGGCCTCCCGCGGGCTCACCTGGCAAAGAATCTGCCTGCAATGCGGCAGACCTGGGTTGGGAAGATTCCCTGGAGAAGGGAAAGGATACCTACTCCAGTATTCTGACCTGGAGAATTTCATGGACTGTATGGTCCATGGGGTTGCAAAGAGTCAGACAGGACAGGAGAACTCTGTGCCCTTCACCCTTTTCCCCACCAGAAAAGGAGTCGGGGCAGCTGCAGCCTCAGTGGGTGGAGGGCCAGCACCAGTCCGTCCCCATCCAAGCTTTCCTGCCTTGGGGATTTACTGAAATAAAATCGACACACAACCTTTCCCAGCATTTTGCCTAATAACTTCAAATTGGATTAAGATTCAGGAAAATATTAAACTACAGAAAGCGCCAGACAAATATCCTGGGCTTCCCACCAACTCCTCCCACCCAGCTGGGCAACCCTCCCTCCTCTGACTAGGCAGACCTGGCCAAACTCCCACCACTCTGGGGTCTGCTTGGGGTCTCTCATTCCCTGGGGTCCTCAGATTCTCAGCCCTTTTCTCCCCATAACTGTGCTCTGTCTACTGTACCTGAAATCTCTTCTCTGCCCTCCTCTGCTCCCAGGAGACTATCCAGTGCTTGTGGAAGGCGAGGCGAAGCTGGGGGGAGGGGGGAAGGATGGTTAGAGGGGTGGTCAAGGTGGGGTGGCATCACCCGGCATCACCCGTTCCCCACTGCCCTTCAATCTGCAGGCTCCTTGTGCTAGGCAGCCAGGTTCTCTGAAGGAGTCCAGTTTAAGAACCTTTCCCTGAGAGCTTCAACACCTAGGTCACTAGGGCTCTGCTGTGCTTGGTGTACTTGCTGGAAAGATTGCTTTTCCAGGCCCCCTCTGTAATTCTCTGCCCTGAGTCACCTCAAACCCTACCCTGGGAAGACGGATCAGGGTTTCATACCCTGAGTTTAAACCTGGCCAGCCCACTACTAAGTTTTCAGGAGTTGAAGCACTTCTGGCCTCTTTCTCTCCACCTTCCTTTCTCTTTCTTTTTCCTTTTCTCTCCTTTTTCCCCTTTTCTGCCCCCCCCTTAAGTTTTATCTTTTCCTTTTGTCCTTCCTTTCCTTCTCATGTTTGTCTGGCTTTTGGTTTATCCCGCCTTTCTCGGTCTTAAAAGCCCCACTCCATGTTTTTCAGGCTCTAAAGAGGCCACCAGCCAGCCTGCCCTCCCCACTGCTCCACCCAGATAGAGCCTGCAGTGGGGACAGCGTGGGAAAGGGGGAGCTCCAGACAGAAGCTCAGGGGCCTCTGGGGCCCATGGCTCAGGACAGAGACTTTCTGGGTCCTCCCTGCATATACCTTTCCTCTCACTTACCTGACCCACACTCCGCTTGCTCACGTTTCTCCCCACAGTCTTCCTCACGAGATACACGTGTGGTCAATTTCCAGTTATAATGTAAAAATTCAGGGGAAATAGATGGAAAGATGGCTAGTAGTTTCCCCAGGCAGGTAGGGGAGCAGTCAAGTCAGCTGGTTGGGTGGAAAACTGCTTCTGCGGCATGGAGGGAAACTGCCTGGCAGGTTGGGTATGGGTAAAGATTACTAGTGAGGGCAGGAGGGAGGTTAAAGAATAAGGAAGCTCAAGCCTTGGGCAGCCCCCACACCAAGGAAACCCCGCACAACACTCCATTGGCTGCACAGGAGTTTTAAAGCCGCGTCTGCTTAGAGCACGTTCACCAGTGAGACTGCATTTGCCATCAGGGGGAGAGAAAAAAAAATGGCTCAAGAAGAGAGGCTGCCAACATTCCATAGAGAAACCAAAATCTGTAAAAGGGAAAAAGGAGGAGGGAAGGTCTTCTTGCGTTTCACCCACTTCCCTCTTTCTGGATCCCATGGGAAATAGTCAGCTGGGCCTTCCTGGGGACTGTTCTTCCCCACAACTCCCTTAGCACCCACGGCCCCAGTTCGCCAGGCCAGCCTTCTGCCTGGACAGGGAGGGGTGGGGGGACGATGCTGAAGCCTCAGGTGCTGAAAAACACGAGGAGCCAGCTCAATTTAGCCTCCTCGGAGCCCAAAGTTTACATGGGACTTGGTGGCACCTCTGCTGAGGTGAAAACTTGGATGGGGAGTTGGTGTCTCCTATCCAGCACGGGTAGCTCTCGTTGGGCATGGAGGACCTCTGTTTTGCTCCCCTTTCTCACCAAATTAAGCCAGAAGCTTTCTCTCCCAAGCTTAGGTTTTTCTTGAAAACTCTGTGGAGTTCTGTCCCCAAGAATCTAGGAGTTTTTCCTCCCAGTTCCCACTTCCCCAGACAGATCAGATTTCCAAGTCCTCGGTTATTCTGAGGAATAAAAGACTGATAGCAATCAGGTCTCAAGTCACAGGACGTGTTCCTTATCTGCATTTCATCTGGATCTGGACTGTAGAAACATGGGCTACAGTATATGAAGGGCCTTGATGATCTTGAAGTTGAGCCTGGGGAATGTGTGTATGACAGCTGGCGGGGATGGAGGGAAACTCAGTTTGGAGACATTTGAGGGACCATTGTCTAGAACAGCATTTCTCAAGTGACCATGGAGTTCTGGAGATGGCTCCCATGCCAAATTAACACAGCCTGTACTCAGAAGCTCCCAGTCTGAGGGTGGAGACCATCTGCATGGCACTGACTACCTCCACAATGGTGTGGACAGGTTCCACTGGAGAAGGACAGGTGGTGCTTGGAACTGAGTTGCGGGCTCCAAGGTTGCCTCCTAATAGCTCAGTTACCAGCCCAGAAGTGTGTGAGGATCGGCAGCTTGGAGATTATCTGGTTGAGGGTGGGAACACAGGCAGAAAGCCTTTAAGGAATAGGTGATTAGGGGCAGGGGGGGTGAGAGTGGGTTGTAGCCAGGAAAACCAACACTTTAGCAAAGCAACCCAACTGGTTTGGGAGCTGTGGCAAGAGCTGGCCCAGGGCTGCAAGTCTGCTGACAGAAGCCTGCTTGAAGCCAGTACCATGGAGCCACCAAAGCCTAACCAGAGCTTGGCAACTTGATTTTAGTTGACTGAGCCCCGCTAGGGTCAATAGCCTTCAGGTTCTGCTCGGCACCCAAGTGAGCACTGAGGAAAATCCCAATAGGAACTCCTGCCCAAAACCCAATGGGAGCTCCTGCCCTTTTGTCTCCCTGCTGGAAAGGATGCTGCACTCTAGCTGGGAAGTCCTCCTAAATGTAATTTAAATGAGAGTATGCTTTTTATTTTTGACCAGTAGACTACAGTTCCATCAAAGTCCCTTTCTTGAACCCACACCCTCCCCCAAGTCACAGGCAGCGGGAACCTAAGTGTGCAAGTTGTATTCATGTGTCTTTGTACCAAGAGAGGCTTCAGCTCTGTTCAGTTGCAGGTATAGCATTCTAGCTCTAGAGCTAGATTGTGTGTGTGTGTGTGTGTGTGTGTGTGTGCTCAGTCGCTCAGCTCTGTCTGACTCTTTTATGACCCCAAGGACTGTAGCCCGCCAGGCTCCTCTGTCCATGGGATTTCCCAGGCAAGAGTACTGGAGTGGGTTGCCATTTCCTTCTCCAGGGGATCTTCTCAACCCAGGGATAGAACCCTAAGTCTCCTGCACTGGCAGGCGAATTCTCTACCTCTGAGCCAGCTGGGAAGCCCCTAGAGTTAGATTGCCTGCACTGAGAGCTGTGAGGCCCTTTCCAAGTTGCATAGCCTCTCCCGACCTCAGTTCTCTCATTTGTTCAATGGGGCTGGTGATACTATTCTTGGTTCGCAAAACTTGAAATGGGTAGAGCAGGCTAGTGGGCATAAAATGCTTAGCACAGGGCCTGACACAGAGTAAAAGGTTCAATAAGTACTAGCTCTTCATACGAAGTGCAGACCAGAAAGAGAGGAGATACAGAATGAGATGTGGTAGCCAGCGAAGAAGGCAGCAATTCTTCTCAGCTGTTCTCTCTGCCTTTCCTGGAAGCAGGGGCCTCTGGATGGCATTGCCTTCTGTTGTTTTATTGAGCTGGGTCAAAAGTTCTCTTTCCCAGTGAAGACAGCCAAGGAGAGCAATACTAGGGGCAGGTGTCCGTGGTGCAGTTCCAGGCCACCCCAGGACCACTGGCCTTTGTCCCTTAGGAACCTCAAGCCTCCTGCGCCCCTGGTGCTGCACAGACCATTGAGAATTAGGAGAATGTGGGTTCATGGGTTCTCTTGTCCTGGAAATGCTTTCATTTACCTGAATTTGTTGACTGTCCTATGAGATCATTGGAAAGCATATGACGTTAAGTGAATATTTTTCCTAATTAGGGATAGACAACTTTCGTCACCCCTGGTTTTCTGGAGTAGGTGGCTGTGGGCCAGACTGCAATGTCTCCTGCAATTTGAATGCAACCAGCAGTGGGACTCCCCTCACCTACCTCTTTCCCAGTGGCTGGCCTTGGAACTCTGGCAATGTCTGGCTCTCCAGACACCCAACATGTTTCTTTGTCCAAAAGACTTTTTGAGTTATTTAAAAAAGTATATAGTTTGTTTAGTTATAAAACAATATACAAAATTGCTTTTATATTGCATGTATGGAAATTACCAAGGAGGAAAGCCCTATTGTTTGGATGAATGAGCCCTCAAAATTGTTTTTTATATGTGTAAAAAATCCACTTGATATGCATATATTATATGCCATATTGCATGTGGTATATATTATATATATCATAAAACCATATGGCTTTATATTCTGTGGTATGTAACATGGTTTTATATTCTATGGTATATAATATGGTTTTATATATGTATAATATGTATATAATATATACCATCTGTATAATATGGCATATAATATATGCATATCAAGTGGATTTTTAGCACATATAAAAAAACAATTTCAGGGCTCATTTTTCCAAACAATAGGGCTTTCCTCCTTGGTAATCTCCCTATCTCTGCTAGTTTTGGTGTCACCAGCGACTCAATGCATATAACCGGAGAGTTCCAGATTCTTTTCTACCCACTTTGGTTTGGTTTTGCCCAAAACGGGTCAGAGAGGTGGCCTATGAATTATAGACCAAAGCTAAGGAAAAGTCTCCTATGATCTTGCTAACGCCTTTTACCAGCCCTTCATCTGCAGCCTGAGAACAGAGTTAAGCACACCTCTGGCCACCCCAGCTGCGGCAAGAATTCAATTCCTCAGCCCCTCCTCATAGCTTTGTGGTCAGAGAGCTGTTTTCCAGTCTTTCTTCTATGATGGACAGTTTGTTCTCCAGTCATGGGAAGGGAGAGAATGATCTGTAAGGAGGCTGAAAATTCTAATTGGTCTCATTTTGGGGTGACAGTTCGGGGCCTGGTTAGCTGGTGTAGTTCTATCGAGGACATTTTGCTCTCAGGTGGCTGATTTTTATTAGTGAAATGTAAACAATTCTGGCAAAAAGTCATCACATCAAGGCCCTAATGCCACAAATCCTTTGACTTTAGCTGCTGGTCCTTGTGGACAGCCCTCTTTCAGTGTTCTAGGCGTCCCTCTCCCTTGCCTCACTACCGCCAGCCTCAGCTCCCCCTCAGGAATCTCAGGGAAGTTTCCTGATCCCAGGGTCCCTGTTGGCAGGCAGTTTTAGGTTGTGGGGCCTGGCGCTTCTTTCCGCAAGCTTTAGATAATCCTTCCTCTCAGTGGAAACACTAGAGAGGACTCTTAGCCTTGATTTAACTAAGCACCTGCAAACCTAGCAAGAAGGGGGAGATGGGGAGTCACAGTTACGGGGCAGACCTGGAAGACCTGGGAGGCAGCAGAGCAGAAAGAACTTGAAAAAGTGCTCTGCCTGGGAAGTATCTGGCTTCCCAGGTTTGGGGAGGCTGACTGGCTAAAGGGTGGAAGGGGCTGCACGCAATTAAAACCAAGCAAGACAAAATCCTACTTGGTCCTGCTGATTTTTTTGTGGCCCAGGCTCCCTGTCCCTGCTGGGCTCCTGTGCTTTGGAGAGTGTCCTGGTCTCACCCATGTATTGTGTGACCTCTCAGGCCTGAAGGCTGGGTACCCCTCATTTTCCCCATCTTTCCTTGCTGGAAAAACCTTAACCATCTCTGTGCAGATGAAAAAGAGGGGACTAGGGAACAGCCACCTGAAATTAACCTTCAGGAGGCAAGGGAGAGCCCCAGGGAGCTGTGGAGTGGGGAACTGCAGCGGGGAGAACTGCCCAAGGGCCCAAGGCTTGTAGACTTTTGCAGCCTTTGGGGTCAGCTGAATGTGTGACCAAGATGTTTCCCCCACGCGTGTGTATTACACTGTGTATATATACCCAAGCACGTCTTGTTCCTCCATGCATGCTTGATTCTAGAAAGGCATGTGGCTACACACGTGTAGCTGTACAGTGTGTGTATCAGCATGTGTGTGCTGCCAGATAGCTGGAACCATGACTTTGTGTTGGTCACGCAAAATAATGCATGAGCCTTGTACTTACGAGCTTCCAATAAAAGAACGTAGTGGTTGCCTGTGTACCCGCATTTATTTCAGTCAGTCAGTTCAGTCGCTCAGTCGTGTCCGACTCTCCGCGACCCCATGAATCACAGCACGCCAGGCCTCCCTGTCCATCACCAACTCCCGGAGTTCACTCAGACTCATGTCCACAGAGTCGGTGATGCCATCCAGCCATCTCATTCTCCGTCGTCCCCTTCTCCTCCCGCCCCCAACCTTTCCCAGCATCAGAGTCTTTTCCAGTGAGTCAACTCGTCGCATATTTCAAGGTGCATGAAATTTCGCTGGCGGCCTCAAAATCCGGTTTGATTTCAGTTGCCTAGGGCGGCCAAGCAACCCTGAGCTCCTGAGGATGCAGAATGTTACCTTCCAGCCCAAACCAAGCAAGGCGAAGAATAGGGGCTGGAGGGCATTCCCGGAAGCTCTCTCGCCTGGAGCCCCAGGCCCGCCTTCAGTAGGGCCTCGGTACCCACAGGCTGGCTCCTCCCTCGCGCTCAAGGGGGCTCAGCGCAGGCTCGAGGTTTCGCTTCTTGCGAAGTCTGGCCGGGCCGAGCCGGCGCCTGGGGCGGCGGGCGCACACCGAAGAAGGCCCAGGGCAGGCTGCCGCTCGCACGGGACGCCCTGGGGAGAGAGAAGGCGGACCTGGGGGAACAGGATTTCCTCGCCTCCTGGGCACGGCTGCTCGGCCTGGCCGCACAAGGCCCCCTTTGTGGAGGGGCCCGGCTCCGGCGCAGAACGAAGCAGGCGAACAATAGCGCAATGTTGCCGCCCGCCGGGCCAGGCTCTCCCGGTTACACCACGGCCGCCGAAGGCGAGGAAACCGGGTGGCGCTTTTTTATAGTCGCAAATATAAAATCGGGGCTTTCTCCCCTTACGCTCGCCCCCTACCCCAACGCCTATAGAAAGCAGATAAATTTATGAAGGGCGAGCTAAGAGAATAATTACAGGGTGAAGGCCGTTAAATTTTATTTCCAGTCCCAAAGGCAAAACCTGCTATTTTATTGCAAACATCTGGAAGGACCTAGAGGTGGGCACGCTGCTGGTTTAAAATAAAAACAAAAGATTTTATTTCGCGAAAACAAAAAAACATCATTAAAGACCCTTTTGCCCCCACGGACTTTTATTTTTAAAAAGTGCGAGGGGGTGGTAGAGTAGTCGAAGACGCACGACGGCCCCACAGTTCCCAGTATCTGGACGGAGCCGAGCTACTGGAGATGCGATCCACAGGAGTGAGCCCGGGCTCTTCTTGGGACCAGTACTACGCCCCAGTACTACGCCGGACTTTCCGGAAATCCATTCCCAGCCCACGCCCACGTGAGGGCTCCAGGCCAATTGTGCCACCCCATAACTGGGCGCCAATTTGGGAAAAGAAGTGAAAAGTGGGTCCATTGGCCTCACATTCCCTGAAAATTCTAGCACAGCAGTAGCAAAACCCCAGATCTTGTCCAGTTTCCTACCGATTATCTTGCCTGCTTTGCTTAGCTGTAAAATTTAGAAGTGGGCGACAGAGAATGAGATGATTGGATGGCATCACCGAATCAATGGACATGAGTTTGAGCAAACTCCAGGAGATGGTGAAGGACAGGGAAGCCCGGGGTGCTGCAGTCCATGGGGTGACAAAGACTCGGACATGACTGAGCGACTGAACACAACAACAAAGGTATTTGGGACCCCTTCACTCCGCTAGCAGGGAAGTTGAGTCCATGGGGCATTCATCCATATGCCTAAGGTCCTATAGCTTAGAAATGACTGGGACCTGGTCACTAGACTCCACCTGCCTTGAAGTCTTGTAATGGTTTCCTCGAATCTCCCCGTCACCTTATGGACCGATTTAAAATTTTTGTTTAAAAATTTTTGTTTTTAGTTCGTTCCTCAAAACTGCAAAGCCACAGTATTTGGTGGATCACCTTAGTATTAAGGCTTTCACAGTGGTGGTATTTAGAGGTATTTAGTGTGGAGAAACAGAAGGAAAGGACAAGGCATGTGGAGGATGTAGGGTTCCATTTCTTGCAATTTTGTGCCTATCTTGCAGAACTCGGATGTTCCTTTGAAAAATCAAGTTATCTGGACACAGTTGGTTTTAGGTGAGCAGGCACTAAGCTGCCCTTGGCTTTCCTCCTGTCAAGGCTAGGCCTGAAAGTCCACTTCCCTTCTGCGATGGGGGTCCTTGAGTGCCTCTTCCCCTCCCCTGCCCCTCTGACATCTCAGGTGCTCAACAACTTTCTCATCCTTTTGGGGACCCTGCAGTGGGTAGAGCAGGGCTTCCAGCTTGGTCCTTGTCAATCATCTTTAGGCCTGAAATTGACCTGAACTGGACTCACCACCTGTAGATTTCACCCAAGGGTGAAATAGGGCCCAAGGGTGGAGCCTATGTTGGGGAAACCTAGGGAGTGCCTCAGAAATTACAGTCAAATATTGGAGACCCCACTCTCATTCCTAAAGGTTAAAGGAGAGAGAAACTGAGGTAACGAGGGAATTTTGAAAGCCCCTTGATGTAGCGAGTAGAAGGAAAATACAGACCATATTCCCAGATAATTACATTTAATACTCCCAACTCTGTTTTTCTTCTTCTCTCTAGTTGCATAAAATTATGCACATAAGTCACAGACATTTAGCCATCCTGCTGAATCTTTCTCCAGACCTTTTCCCCTGTCAGCACAAGGTCACACACCAAGTGCATGCCCCTGGGAAAAACTTAAAGTTGATCCCTGTATTCACAGAAAGAAAATTTCCCTGCCCCTCCCTTTCACCTAGAGGAAAAGTCCTATTTTCATGACTGTTCTAAACGAGTGTGGCTTTGTTACCATCCAATTTGTTTTAATGGCCTAACCCACAACTCTGGGATACATGTGTATGGGGGATGGGGGTGAGGTAACGTATGTGCAACCTGAAGGAAGGGTATAGGAGCTCCTTTGAAAATTTTGTGCAGATTATATGCTCTGGTGTGGGGTGCAAATGCAGGACGTTGAAGGCACAGCTCATTTTTCTGTGTACGACTCTTGGACATGTATGTATGGACATTTACATCGTTCAGCCCTTCCAGATCTGCATCTAGGTGGTGGGTAACAAAAATGTCCTCTTTTTGAGAAACTTTCATGACCTTGGAGTGGGTGTGTGGCCTGTGGTGCAACACCCAGGCTCTGAGCAGGGTCTGAACCCTAAAGACCTGCTGGGGCCTCTCTGCTGTTCACATTGGGTTTCTCAAACCAAACGAGATCTGTGAGAGGAAGGCAGGCAAGAGGCTACCAGAGGGAGATGGAACATACAGGGGGCAGAGGAGGAGGAAAATGCTGGGAAGGAATAGAGGCCTGCCCCATTGCTATTCCATTGGGCCTGATCCTGGCAGGTGCTGGCCAAGGGTGGTGACATCAGAATTGGGAGCCAACAGAGAGGTCTGAGCTGTGGGGGGAGGGTAACTGCGGGTTCCTGGCCTACCTTCTCTCCAACCCCTGGAAGTGGTGGAATCCCAGGCAGTGGTCTCTTTTGGCAAGGTCACCTAAAAGCAACCCTGAGTGGTGAACTGAGGTAGGAGACCCTGTACCTGGTCACCCTGGTTTTTGCCTGGCAGTGAGGTGGGAGAGGCTGAAGGGCTGAGTGCTGGATCCCAGGGTTTGGAGTGCTGCTCAGGGACCCCCAAGCCGAGGCGCAGGCTCCTGGAATGCCGAAGAGGCCAAGCCTAGCTGAATCATCCTTATCCGGTGGCTTTGCCATTATTCTTTTTGCATTGGCTGAACGGGATAGCTTCATCTTCTCCATGCTGGAGGCCCACTGGAGGGGACTCCAAAGCTGGCCTTTTCCTCTCTTCTCTCAGAGAGGCCCAAGGTACATTCGGGACATACATGGTTGCCTCCAGAACCAGAGCCGCGTCCAACTGTAATAGCAAGAACTAGATTTTCTGGCTCTTCTGTGGTCAGGAGGGGAATGTGGCGTTTCAAAGGTCCATCAGGCCCTCCCTTCTGTCCCCAAAGGTGGAAAGACCCATGAGCGATCGTTCTTGGGGAGGATGGGGGGGGCGCTGCTGTGGAACACCGTGGGCTCTTCTGCCCTAGGCTTTCGGGTTCAGACCCTGCTCAGAGCCTGGATGTCGGCATGACTTGTCTGCTGGGGCCTCTCGGTCTGCTCTTCGCATCCGGGAGCTGGCTCTTTCCTGCCTCTTTCTTGCGCTGGGATAGAAGCTCTGGACCAGGGCGCTGGGACGATCGGACTGTGGCTTGGGCCATCCTCCTCGAAATCCGAGACTTTTCCCAGCTTGGCAAGATAAACTTCTTGGCCCTTCTAAACTCGCTCTGCGCTGGATTGCGTGCGCTCGGGGTCTCCAGCGGCCCGAGACCAGTAGCGTAACCTGGGAGGGAGTGTGTGAATCAGGATGGCCCAAAGTGCTGGATTTAAGTCCCTTAGAAATCCCTGACAACCACGCTGTCCTGAAAGATTTTTTTTTTTTTTTTTTTTTTACGATGGAGGGAGGATCAGTGGGGCGGGGAGAGCCGGGCTCCCGAGGTGATCGGATTTGAAGGGAATTTTGAAAAAGCTCCGTCTCCGCTGTCAAAGTTCTCGTCTGCCCTCGCCCAGCCCCTCTCGGCGGGTTCTTCAGAGCCAGCGCCCCGAGCAGGCGAAGCTCGGTTTAGCATCCACGCCGAACGGAAGGACAGCATTTGCTGCGTGCGGGGGCACAGTCAGGATCCGCCTGCTGAGCGTTTGGTAAGCCGGGTGCCCCTCCGCCGGCTTCTCGGTTTGAGGGCGCCTACGTCACCTTCTCTACCAGGTAGAGCTGGAAGGAGGCAGCGATCTTTATGTTTCCAATTACAAGACCTTGGGTAATAACGAGGCTTTCTTGTTTGTTTCTTTCGTTTTGCCTTAATCAGAGTTGCTTAGAAATCTTTCAACAGGAAAATAGGAACCTATGAAGCGAGGGAAATAGCAGATCTGAAAGCATCTGGGGGGCAAGCGCGAGATTGTTGGAATCATTTTCTGGTGTATTTGGACAGGTTGAAGTTTTGTCAAAGCCCCCCGATTCCAGCTCCAGTACTTAAAGTGATCCTACGCTTGCAGCGACTATGAGACCTAGCAGATTTGAGGGGAAAAGGTATGAATTTGGGGACTTGCAGGAGTCTGTAACGGCACAGATCTGACCTCGACTTTCACCCCCCCCCCCCGCCACGAGGAACCGTGGGGTACCGGGAAGCCAGGAGTTAAAGTCGGCCCAGGAGCATCCCGGGGACAGCCAGCGCGGAGCCCTGGCGCGAGCCTCAGTCTCTCCCCGCGTTTCATTGGCCCGCGTTCTCAGGGTTTCTCCAGTTCCCTCTTCGCCATTGGTCGGGGGCTGGCTTTTTTCCCCCCTCAGTCTTTCTCTTCCTCCCCCCTCCCTCTCCCTCGCCCCTCGGACAGGAGCGCACCGCCTGCCCCCAGCTCCTCGGGAAGGGAGGAATTTAGAAAAAAAAGTTTCCCAGAAGTTTGGATCAGAGCAAGGACGGGAAGACCAAGAGAGGAAGAGGGAGAGGGAGGAGAGAAAGGGAGAGGGAGGAGGGAGAGAGAATAAAAAAATGATGAAGTCCAGTCTACACCGCCTGTGAGCGCCTGCCCGGGTGGGTGGGAAACAGGACTCAGGCGCTCATGCAGCGAGCGGGTGGCGTTCCGGGCGCACGTTCCTAGCGGCTGGGGCAGCCAAGGACTTCGGTCCTAGCCGGCCGTGCAGGGCGCAGGGGGAGGGTGCCGAGGACCCGCGGAGCAGCTGCCCTCGTCTTGGCCGCCTCGCCGCCGCCTCTCCCGGGCCCGGCCCGGTGGGCGCTCGGAGCGTGAGGGCTCGGGCTGCTCCCTCTGTAGTGGGGGCGAGCGGGAGCCGGGGTGCGGGCGGCTAAGATGAGTGAAAGGAGAAGATCTGCAGTCGCCCTGAGCTCGCGAGCACATGCCTTCTCCGTTGAAGCCTTGATCGGCTCAAATAAAAAGCGGAAGCTGCGAGACTGGGAGGAGAAGGGGCTGGACCTGTCCATGGAGGCGCTGAGTCCCGCGGGCCCACTCGGAGACGCGGAGGACGCGGGTGCACACGGCCTGGAGCCTCACCCGGGTGAGTGCGTGGAGCCGGAACGCGGGAGGCGGGCGGAGAGGGGACGCGGGGCGGCCAGCCGGCGGGGAGAGTGGCGAGTAGGAAGGCCCTGACCGTGACGCCGTCTTACTCCAACGCCGGTTTCTTTTTCTTTGCGCAATGCCTTGAGGTTTCCCCAAATTCTCTGGAACCAATTTGGGGGAACTGGCCTGAGCCTTGCAGTTTCGTCGCCAACCTCAAGCCAGAAGGCCTACTTGTTCGCAACCCCTCTCTTTTTGGGAACAGAATGCAGTGTTCACCATGCCCGCCCCTGAGAGGGCTGCAGGCCCCTGGGGTTAAGAGGGGCGAGGATCGAAGGCAACGGCCGGAGCGGAGAGGAGATGGGACTCGCTTCTGAGAGCTCCGAGGACTGGCACGGAGTTCTCCGTCCAACAGCCCTGTGGAAATTGCCGTTTGTCCCATTTAGCCTTCAACCTCGGTCCCTTCCCTTCCCCCACCAACTTTTCTGGGACTCAAGCTGTCGCGTTTCTCCTATTCCCCGCGACGAGTTAGCACAATTAAATTTCTACTTCGTCCGCATTTGTGGAAAGAGGAATGGGTGTTAGCCCCCTTACGCTGCGCCTGGGGCCACTCTTCAGAGCCCACGTATTTGTGGGGAGCGGTGCAGTAACGTGTTGGATTTGTACGCATTCTATGCACAGTTATATGCACATAAAATGTAAAACACCGGGCGGATGTCGATGTCAGTATTTTAACAGAATCTTAGAAGGGGCGGGGAACAACTTAACGTTTTGTATTAAGTGCCAAGATTTCAACTGTGCAAAACAGTCCGAGGGAACAGCTGTTGTCGGAAGAATTTTGCGCGCGCGCGCGCGCGCGCACACACACACACACACGCTACGCTCACAGCTTGGTTTAGCGCTTCAGAAACTTTCCAGCCAGGATTTGTAAAACTTTTCTGGAGGTGCTTCCGCTGACCAGCTAGGGCTGGGGAGTAGATTCGGGTCAGAGCGCCGGCAAGTCGGAAGGCGGCGGCGGACCGTAAAGAGATGGGGCGGCCGCAGGCCCACGAGCTTGGGGACCCAGCTTGAGGCCCAGGAAGGAGCTTGGGGGCTGGAAAACTGGCCGATCCAAGGAGAGACAGCTGTCGCTTACATTTTCTCTTTCGGCAGTGACAGTTCAATTTCCATGCTCCTGAGGCTAATAATAACGCGATTAGCGGGTGACCTGCAGAGACAGAGTTTTATGAATTCTCCGTGTTCTTGCGGCCGGTTACGGTATTTGGGTTTAGTGCTGGGGAATTATTTTTATTAGTCGATGAAAAGAAAATTAAAAGGAGATTTATTTCGTCCGCTCAAGCCTTTCCCTGTACTTGGATGCGGGTGTCTGTCCACGCGGACCCCTGTGTGGGCAATCCAGAAAGGAACGCGTGGCTAATGTGTGTTTCTCATCTCTGGACAGACCCTATTTCCTCACCCCACTTATTTGTTGTCAAAATCTCCTTTGGGCCTTCACACAGTTTAGTGGAAGTTCTTTCAGGTCTTAGGACAGCTCATAATTGGGGAGGTTAAAATAGTTTATTTTATTTTTGCAATGGTGGAAAAGAGAGAAGTTACTTAACTGAGTATGCAGACATTCTGTCCTGGCCTCGGGTGCTTTTCTCTGGGAGGGGTTACAGGTCATAGGGAGCTGGTGTATGGTCGCATGTCCAAAAGGATCAACACTCGGATCATAATAGGGGACTCAGCTGGCAGTTTTCTTTCTGAAGTTCTTCTCAGAAAATAATGAGAGAAAAATGAGGATTTGGAACAAGGAGAGACCAGTTCAGGGATGTGAACAGGAGGACCTGGTGTCCAGAATGCTGTTTCCTCGATCCCCCAGGATGGGGGTAGGGGTTGAGGACTTAATAGAGAACTTTACCTGACAGACAGTTGAGGTGATGAGTTCCCATTACCTTTATCACTTTTTTTTTTTTTAAGGAAAAGGGCCTTTGGGTTAGAGAAAACGAAATATGTTTGTGGGGCAAAGGTCCAGGAGGAGGAAATAGCTTGAAGCCAAGAGCACTGGAGGCGCCTTCTTCAGAGCCGGGCTGCATCCTGCTGAACCTCGTTTGGTGGTGAACCAGGGGACTCTCCAAGGTCCCTGCAGTGGCCAAGACTCTTAGGACCAGGACAAACAGGATGTAGGATGAAAAACAGATCTTTCATTCAAAGTGCGCTCTGATGTGGAGGCTTTGCCGTCTGGGGAGTAGAGGAAGCAGAGCTCTGGACTTTGAGCCTGGATGGTAACACTGGAGGGCTTGGGGTTCCTTTTAGACCTTTCTTTTTGTCTCTAATACAGACCCCTAACAATACAAAGGCAGGGCCACATGTAAAGATGTGTATATGGTGGAGGCGGGAAAGGGGGTGAGGGGACTCACGTCTTGCCCAGAGCCGTGTCTCTATCCGGCTGGGCCTTGCCATTGACTTTAAACTTTCTTCTCCCAATTAGCACAAGAGGGTCTGGACTCGCTGTGGGGCTCAGCTGCCCTAGGCCGATTAGAAATCAGGAACTGAGAAAAAACCCACCATGACAAGAATATTGCCAAAGGCCTGGGGGATTAAACAAAAATGCACGCATACACTGGCCACCCGCCTTCGATCAGCTGTATTTATCATTCTCACCATATCCCTCTCCGACCCGTCCTATCATTTTCAGCCCTCCCTCAAAATCCCGGGATCTACAGGTAACTTAGGGGTCCGATTTTAATGCTCAGCTTTTTTTTTTTTTTTCTCAAAGACGTGGCTTTTGCTTTTTCACAGCCCGTTTTTCTTTCGGCGTCAGGACAGAGCTGGCTTTAGTTGGCGCCGAGCGCGCCCGCAGCCTGGGGCGCCAACCTTTAGCAGCGGGGGACCGGCCCGGCCTGCTCGCTGTAGGTCTTCACACATCAGAGGACACACAGTATGTATTTCAAAATTTTCCACCAAGCAGCCTGATGGTTCCCCCCCTCCCCCAAACCCTGAGGCCCTCAGGGCCCTGGAGGAGGGCCTGCGAGGTTCCCTCATTTTCACACCCAGATCAGCGCTCTAGTCTTTCGGAGAAGCCGCCAAGAAACTCAGCCTCTGCGGGCTGGGGAGGGTCTCAAAACCCGTCTCCGAAAAGCCTGGCTCTCGGGTTGGCTTGCCCTCCGCCTCTCACACAGCAGCAACGGAGGAAATTTTCAAGCCAGGATCGCCGAGAACAGCTGCTCCGGCGGCTGCGGCCTTGGAAGTATATTTCAGGCACGCGGCGGCGCCATCTGCGTTCGGACCGCAGCCTCGGCTCCACCCGGCTTCCCCAGCTCGGGTTTGGGCCTTTCCCGCCCAAATCCACAGCCCAGTGCGACCGATGCCTGATCCCCCGCGGAGAAAAATAATTTAAACCTTCTGCAAAGGGATTTCCCCCTACGAAGCCCGCAGGCCTGAGCCTCTGCAGCCAAGGCGTTCTGCGGCGGCCTAAGGAGGTGGCCACGCACGCGGGTGGGCACACAAAGCAGGCACACCCAACAACGCCAGGGAGATCCGCACGCACACGTGCACTCACGTCAGGCGCTCGAGTTCCCCCAGACGGCCGACTGCGCAACCTGTGGTAGAATAAGACAAGAAAAAGCCCTTGCAGTTCCCAGGGCCCTTGCTTCCTTCGAATTTTCGAAATCAACTTGGCACGGGAAGTAATCTGCCAGTTTATGGTTTGTTCGCTCAGAGTAGAACTCCAAGATTTTAATCCTGTCCTCACATCTCTAACCGACTCCCCCTCTCCGCAATATGGAAACACAAGGGTCAAAACAGAGGAAATGATTCTTCAGTTATGTTTAAGTAACGAGGAAAAAGCGATGCCTTTGAGACTGTGGGGGAGAATATACTTGTGCAAGGCAAGCACCAGCCAGGGCGCAGGCCGCGGCTTGGACCGCAGTGTAAGGGTAGGAGGCGCGCGGCGCAAGACGCTTAAAGGTCTTTCTCCGGAAGAACTCCAGTTCCTTGGTGGTCCTGCGTCCCGACGCCCGTGCAGGCCTAGATGTGCCGGCTCTGCGCCCTGTAAAGAAGCCAAGTGTGGGGCCTTCTGAACGTGACCTGGGTGTCAGGTCAAAACAGTCTAACACTGTGGCTGCCTCTTTGGTAAATGACCTTGTGTCACGAATCCGAAAGGGAGTGAAGGGGTAGGCAAGGTCTGAATTCGTCGTAGGCCGGGTTAGGATGGTGGTTTGCTGGGGCCTGACTGCCAAACGCCTTTTTTTGCACGGGTCTGGGAGAGCGCACCGCAGTGTCCCCAAAGCGGTGGGGAAGGGAATGGAGACGTTCTGCATAAAACTCCAGGCCTGGCGTGATGGCAAGACGGAAGGCACTCTGA
Source organism: Moschus berezovskii (assembly GCF_049115385.1). NCBI lineage: Eukaryota > Metazoa > Chordata > Mammalia > Artiodactyla > Moschidae > Moschus > Moschus berezovskii. The sequence continues at coordinate 98,817,533 of NC_142463.1, read as the reverse complement.
AGGAGATTATTCTAACGCGTTTTATCCCATGAATTGAGCAAAGTGCTCGAGAGCAGTGGGGAGGACAAGGAATGGAGGAAATCCTAATGCCCAGAGTTTGGACTGCGGTGGAAGGAAAGTGGATTGGGCTGTGGTTTGCACCTCCGCAGGTCACCCGCTTGTACCCCGCCACCTCCACTTGCAGGGGAGGGAGGTTTCAGAAACGGGTGTAAAGCGTGTGGAAGGCGCGCGCGCGGGAGATGGGGTGGGGCGGGGGGCTGTTCTGGCTTCATGGCTACTCCGTGCAGGGCAGCCCCTTGCCCGGCTGGCTTCTGCCTCTCGGAGACCGTCCCGAAGAGTACAAGCCTAATGGGCGGTGAAGGCTTTCCTGGACAGATCAGCTTACAGCCTAGGTGCGCAGCGATTCCGAATTCGCGCCTTCCACGCCCCACCCAAAGCTTTCTTATAGAACACTTTATTTGGATTCAGAACTAGCGCCTTTGGGTTTCCTGATTTTATAGGCAAAAACTCCCAGAAAGAAAAGTTCACGAGGTGACGTTCATGCAGGGGAAAAGGGGAATTAAATTTCTTACGGTGGAATTTGGATCTAAATTATATTGATACATATCTGCATATCGGCTGCCATTTTCCTGTGTGCTCCCCCATTACTTCAAATGGTGTCTTGAACATCTTTCAATTATTAAAGAAAATTAGCTTAGCATATTTAATTAATATATCCGGCACGTGAGGAGCAAGCCAAAAATGGTATGAAATGCTTAACCTGGAAGCTAAAACTGAAATGATTGGGTATTGGTGGTTTGTGTACCCCGATTTATTTGTATAATTTCCTTTGTGTGGACAAGTTTCATGGAAGCAAGTCCCTCATCACGAATCCTTCATTTTTGGGCCACAAAGAGGGAGGGACAAATACATTTTGGCTCAGAAGACCGAAACATTTTGTTCATCCAAGCCTCTCTTAAGGGCATTGCTAGCATTGAAGAGTGAAATATTCCAGGTCTGTCACAATCCTTTTCTGTATTGCCAAAATTATAATATTAATAAGATGAGAGCACTTTTTTGGGGATCCTGGTTATGGACTCTAACAGAAGTTTATTTCTCATACCCCAGGAGAAAAATGATTACTTCTTAAATCTATAAGTTTTTTGTCTAGATGATGGTAAATTTTTTTTTTTAAGCTAGGCTGAACGGTGCAAATTCCACAGGGATAAAGAACAGATTGGCATTTCACTTTCCTTTCTGGAAATGCAGAAATCGGTCCCATGATTGTTCAAGGGTGTAACTGGTTATTGCTTTCTTACTCCCAAAAGACAAAGCAGTTAAGCAAGGGGAGAATATTTGAGTGGCTTTTTAAGTTTTAACTTTTGGGGATATTTTTTCACAGAGAAAAGTAGGGAGCTGATGGAACGTGGAATCTTTCCCCCTTCTTCCTCTCATCCAGGTGATTTATTTTTGCTTTGCCTTTTCTGGTTTCTAGTGAGCTTTGAATTTTATATGTGCATGACTGAGATACTCAGGGGTCTACACTGGTTAGAGCAATTAGCAAATTTAGAAATTAAGGTCTGTTTACACTTCTCTGGGCATGGATAATCATTAGTTAATTTAAGTGAGGCCCTTGTTGTTAGTGTCAGGGTGGAAAATGAGACTCAGTAGGGAGGACCGGAGGTGAAATGGAAAGAAGTGGGGAATTGCAACTGGTGACAACAAATCAACATTTATTCCCTGCCATTAATGGCAGGACATTTTTGCTGACTACAAACTGATGATGAGTTTTTGATGCCAGAAGTGAAAATAGGCCCTGAAATGACTGCTTTTTATTCTGTAAAATTTGCATGTGTTTAATACAAATTTATGTGTGAACATCAAGTTCTGAATGGGTCATAGATAAAATTTCAGAGAAAAGAAACTGCTTTTTTTTTTTTTTCTGTTTGGAGCCAGTTTAACAAACTGGGAATATCTAAAATATGGGGGGCCAGAGATTTTGTCATATCTAGATATCCTTTGACAATTCAAGAGTATCCTGGACCTGAAACTTATAGTTATTGGCATTTTTATTTAACTCTCAAATTAATTGATTTTGACTAAAGGCTAAAAAAAAAAAAAAAACAAAACCAGAAAATGAGAGTGTGCAGGTGTAATTGAAAAGAACAAGGAGAGTGGAACATTTTCTAAATGTCTAAAATTTTCTTTATTTTGTGAATAACGCCATCTTCCTTTTGGATGGACAGAGGCTGCCTTGTATTCTGAAGAGTAATTTCACATTCTCCCAAGAGGAAAGTTAAGGGAACCACTAAGAGAAGTCTGGATAATAACGATGGTTAATAGAAATCATAAGAGAAACACTGTGATTTGGGGGAAATAATTTAAGAATGTAGGAAATGTATTCAAATCTTGCCCTTATTTGTCCTTATATTGTCTGCGGTATATTTGCTGAGCTGTTTCCCAGTTGTCACACCCTTTAGAGGATTGCAACAACAAAACATCAACCCCCTAATTGTGGATTGCAGGACTAATCTCCTAATATAGCCTTCTTTTAAAAACCAAACGCTACAGATAACAGTAGAGTTCCCTTTACAAGATCATCATTATACACCTAGCTGGATCCTTAGAGTTCAGTGCCTAGTTCTCAACCGGGTGAACCAAAATTCTGACCCCGAACACCCCCTGTCTTTCTTTTGCTGTCCCACAGGCCAGGGCGTAATGTCAAAATCCCCAAACCGGGGCTCGGAAAGCAGTTAGCTCCCCTTGACTTCCCCCTTTCCCCTCACCTCCCCGCCCCCGACATCCGTTTCCCTCCTGCAACCTCCTACACGCACCTCGGTCGCTCATTTTTACCCCCTAAAAAAGAAAAAAAATTCAGATGACGTTTCATTGAGGAAGGCATTGGGATTGCATCTCTTAACGTGAAACCATCCCTGGGAAACCAGGGCCCCTAGGGTGAGTGTCACGAGTCGGCGAATTGGGCCGCGGTCGCGGCTGCTGACCCTCCGCCCCTCGCCCCTTGCTCGGCGGCCTGGGAGAGGGAGCGGCGGCCGGGCCTCGGGGCGCGCGGCCCGGGGTTCCCTGCTCCGGCTCTCGAGGCTGGGCCTGGCCGATCCGTCGGCCCGCAGTTGCCGCGGGGCCTTTGAAACCAGGGCCGGCATACTGAGGGATGGTGGGTGCATTTCTCAGCTCTACTTACATCCTGGAGAAATGCGGGGACAGTGAGGGTAATCAGGAGAGCTTTGATGAAAGATTCCCGTCCTCCGTCCCAAAGAAAAATCGGAGGCGGTGGGAGGTGGGGGGGGAAACCCCAACCTAACTTCAAACTGGGTCCAAAACTTCCAACCCAAATCAAACTGGATCCAAGGATCTTACACCTCGCGCCCTGGGGGAGTTTGAGCTTTTGCTTTCATCAGGCTAAACACATTTTCGGGGAATCAAACGCACTTCAAACATCAGCAATTAGAAACCAAGAAGCCCTCGGCTCGTAGAGTTTTAAAATCCCTAACCATTTCCAAATGGGTGATTTCTAGGGTCAGTCACTATCATAGCCAGACCGTTAAAAAGGAAAGTCATTTTGTCGGTTCGAAACGCAGATGATTCCCGGATGCGTGGGACTCATAACCGCAGAGATACCTCCTCGCAGGAAACCGGCATTGCCCACCGAGACAAAGGGACAGCAGGCAATTGTTCTTCATGCTGTTCTTGGAGATTTGAAACAATGAAGTAATGCGTTTCTCAGATAAGCAAAGAAATCAGTCAGCTTTACAAAGTAGATTGAGAAATGACTATATTCTGCAAGAAGCCTGCCAGATGGCTTCCCTTCAAGAGCTGAGCGTTCGCTGCGAGGGAAGTCCCGCCTCGAGGCGTCCTGGTTCCCAAGCGTCAATCACACCAGGCCCCAGGACCCAGAATTGTAACCTAGTGGATAGGTGACTCGGCTGTTTCAGGCTTCCCGTTCTAGCTACTGAAAAATAATCGCTTTTCACAGTGGGGAGGGGCAAGCATTTGGGCCGCTAAGTGGTTGTGAATGCAGCAGTGCTCTCCCTGGATATGACAAATCTTCCTTAATTCATAAGCCTAATACTCTGATTTCTTTGTTTGCAGCAAAATTGGCGAAGGGCTCCAAATATATATATATATATATGCGCACTGTGTATGAAAAGGAAGGGCTTAGTTAGAAAATTAATTGTATAGGCAAGCTTGCAGAGGAATACTGAATTGTGAGACATTTCAGAAACCTTAATTGCTTACATGGCTATCTTTGAGTCTTCACTACACTACATTGGACACAGGCCCTTGTATTCTAGATTGTATCCATGTATTAAGATGGGAAGTGGGCTAAACTAATTTAAATTAGACTAGATTCTAGTGCAAGCTTTGTTATTAATGTTGGAACCGAGGATATTGGTTTTAAAGGCAGACATATAAATGGTGGGAAAAAAAAGTTTTAAAGTTGTTTGTAGCCACTGATGAGGCCTTGGTTCCTGCTTCATGAAATACGAGAGAGTCTTAAATAACACCTGAGGCCTCTTTAGCTATAAGATTCTGTAATCCTGTTAACTTAAAAATATTTTCTTATTTCTTCCTCCTAATACAATTTAGCTATCACTTGACTCATCCTTTACTTTGTTGCAATGAGGGAACTTTTACTGCAGTTGTAGAAAGTAACAGTAATAGCAACATAAGACCAAAAAAAAAAAAAAAGATTTTTATAGCTAGAATTAAGAGCTTCCATAAAGCTCTTGAAAAGTTTTTAGATTAATATCACATGTTCAGAAGTCCCGGATCAGTGATTTCTAGTCTTTGTGTTTGATGTAACCTATTGTTGCTTGTGTGAACGCCCAGGACTCTCCTGCCAAAAGAATTCTATGGCATTACTGAATTTAAAAGAAATACAAGTTATTTTTGCTTCGAACGTTTTTTTCTGCCATTCTCAGAAATAGCTGGAAAAATTCTATGGATTTGAAAAAATGAAGACTGAGAAAAGCAACTTAAGCACTGGTAAACTGAATTGAAGGACCACCCTCCCCACCTGGTTCCACACCCCCCCCAGAATCAGTTGCCCCTCATTTCTATTTGAGCCTGATAGAAAGCACTAGTAACTATTTTCCATGTCCTGTCTGCTAAGCCGAGATCTTGATCTGGCAGAGATGTGGGAATGCTAAAAGGATGACTTAGTAACAGGCAAAACGCTTGTCAACAAGATAGATCAGAAGACAGCTTAGCATTCAAGACCTCTATTCATAGCCGCTGAACTTGAGGGCAGGGTCAGACAAAAAAACTGGGCCCAGGACACACCGAGGAGGGTATCTCATGTTTCTATCTTGTGGGACTTTATTTCCTTATAGACTTCTACAGTTGGAACCTCAGTGACAGCTCCTCTGCTCAGTTGCTGCCCTATTCTCTGCTGCTCTAGCCCCTGTGCAGAATTTCTGTTGTTATGGAGTTTCACATTTACTGGTCATCCTCTCTCACTGTTGCCCTATAAATTGTTGTGGGGCAGGGATATTGTCTTCATTGCTTTGTATGTCTAGAGCCTGGCACAGAGCAAACACTTAGTAAATAATAAAAATATAATGACAGTGCAATAAAAGCAATGATAACCAATTTATTGAACACTATGTGCCAGCCATTGTGCTAAGTTATATAATTGTATATTATCAATACAATGTAATATGTGTAAATATATACTATTATACATTATGTGTAATAATGTAATGTGATATATAACTATATATTCCAAATAATTATATATAACAATTATATATGTATGTAGATCTTCCAAAACACTCTAATGAGATAATCACTTCTATTTCGTTTCAATTTGTTACAGTGAGTGGATTGTAGAATGGTTAAAAGCTCAGGTTTCTGGGGTTAAACAGCTTGTGTCTGAGCCCTAATTCCAACACTTGGGCAAATTACTTAATCTCTGTCAACCCCAGTTTCTGCATCGGTAGTAAGAAATGTATTAATCACAAAGTGGTTGTGAGGGCTAAATGAGATAGTGCACATTTAAAGAAAAGAATTTAGCATGGTGCCTATTATTGCTATCAATTGAATTGGTAGTGATTACTCACCTTAGTGACTAGTTTACATAAGAAACTGTTGCAGATTGTAAATAACTATAGCCAGTACCCCTCTCCCCCAGTCTTTTGCTTTAAAGGGGATGTTTGGGACTTGAAGTGGGATCCCCACTTGGTGTATATAGCCTATGGTTGGAGACAGAGGACAGGATTTTCAGTGTGCGTGGCTTAAATCACACTGAACTTTGAGAGCCATTGCTGTTCAGGGTTCCACTGAGGCAGAAAGCCAGTACCTGAGTGAGCACTGGAGGGCTTTCAAGGGTGGGGGTCAGCCAGCTGGCAGACGTTAGGAAGAGGGTCTGGGCAGGGGCTGGGGCTGGGGAGCCTCAGCTTTACCAGCTCTTCAGGAACTCCATTCTGGCAGCAGACAGAGGGGCCTTTCTGGATGCAGGGAAGTGGAATAACTCCTGTGTGTTTCTCTTTGGTTAGTTATTGGAGCCCAGAAATCCCCCAAAGGTCAGGTTTTATCATATAGGAAATAATGTTCATCTTCATAAGGCTTTGTTTGTAAAGCCTGTCTTCTGATGGACCCCAGCATTCTGTGCAGAATGACTAGTAACCAATGAGCCGAGGCTGCTGTGAGGGATTTTTAGGTACTGCTTAGTTGAATTACAAGGAGAGAGGGAGAGTAAAGGGACTAAATGAAAGGGAATCCTATAACTGAGCGGACTGTTGGGAAAGAAGACACTGGGAAGTCTTTTTCCAGTGAAGCAGAAGAAGATGCAGCCATTCTGTGAGAACTCATATCTGGCTGCACACTTTTGCACAGTTTTCTTCCTTCCAGAAAACAGAAGGCTGAATTTGATCATTTACTATTAAAGAAAAAAATCGCTACACCTCAGACTTTGTTTATATTGATTCTCCACCGCAATGGGAGAAGGTGCATTCCCAGGGAAAGAGGAATAGAGAAAGGATCCCTCCCAAGGCCTCCCTCCTTCAAGGAGCTGGGGCCCTTCACCAGCAGCACTCAGGTCCTGCCTGGCCTTTCAGAGGAGGGAGCTGCTTTGCCCTGGCTGGAGGCAGGTCTGGGTCTTCAAAATAGACTCTCTGCTCCACCTTTGATCAGATGTTTCCATACTTCCAACCTTAAAAGCATCATCTTATCGCAGCATGCCCACAGGGCTAGCCATTAAGAGCTTTCATGGCTAGAGAGTGGACCCTTACAAGTCACTAAGCTGATGGTTTTACTCACCTTCTCTCACTGGATACACTTTATACACTGTATAGTCCTCCAAGGGAATTAATTGTTTCCCCATTTACAGAAGAGGATGCGTGCATGCTGCTAAGTCAGTTCAGTCGTGCCTGACTCTGTGTGACCCTATGGACTGTGGGCCACCAGGCTCCTCTGTCCATGGGATTCTTCATGCAGGAATACTGGAGTGGGTTGCCATGCCCTCTTCCAGGGGGATCTTCCTGACCCAGGGGTTGAACCTGTCGTGTCTCTTATGTCTCCTACATCGGCAGGTGGGTTCTTTATTTCTAGCTCCACCTGAGAAGCCCGCAGATGAGGAAAATAACTTGCCTACAGGCACACAGCACTAGTTCACTGTAGCCGGCTGGGCCAGAGTTTAAACACAGCTCCACATGGCTCCAGAATCAATGTCTTAACCATTAGACTGTATTGCTCCCCACTGTGGATGACTCTTCAGTGCTTTAGAGAGATCTTCATACTTTTTGTAAATGGAAACTTATGCTTTCTGTCTGTGCTGTTCCCCTAAACTGATTGTTAAATCGTAAATGAGAGACACCTCATTTATAGTTTCTGATTCTGTATCTTCCTTTCCTGTTTAAAGTCTCTCTAGCCCGAAGGTCGGAGAAGGCAATGGCAAGCCACTCCAGTACTCTTGCCTAGAAAATCCCATGGATGGAGGAGCCTGGTAGGCTGCAGTCCGTGGGGTCGCTAGGGGTCAGACACGACTGAGCGACTTTACTTTCACTTTTCACTTTCACACATTGGAGAAGGAAATGGCAACCCACTCCAGTGTTCTTGCCTGGAGAATCCCAGGGAAAGGGGAGCCTGGTGGGCTTCCGTCTATGGGGTCACACAGAGTCAGACACGACTGAAGTGACTTAGCAGCAGCAGCAGCAGCCCTAAGGTGGGCTTTCTTGGTAACTCAGTGGTAAAGAATCCACCTGCGATGCAGGAGACTTGGGTTTGATCCATGGGTCAGGAAGATCTCCTGGAGGAAGAAACGGCAACCCTCTCCAGTATTCTTCCCTGGAAAATTCTATGTCTGGAGGAGCCTGGTGGGCTACAGTCCACGGGGTCACAAAGAGCTGGACATGACTTAGCGACTGAATAACCAGCAACAAACCCTAAGATGCCTTCTTCATACCTGCTGTAGAAGCCTCTGTGACAGCAATTCAGGGTTGAGTTTATAAGCCATAATTTTTGGAATGGGGCAAATACAACCTTTTCAGCATGGCTTGCTTTGACTTTAATGCACAGAAATCTCAATGTTTGAAATGCGGTGGCTATATATTGAATTTTATTTAAAACCGCCTCATCCTAAATCCCCTCCTGCAGTGAAATTCAGGGGAAACTTTAACTGCTCTGTTTTACCCATTCCCTTCTCCATTCACAACGGGATGGATGGAATCTTATTGGTAATTGATTCAAAATGGAACAGCTTAGAAACGTATCAGTTGCAGTGACAAGCAATTCGTGCATTTCTAAGTGCTGTTGATTTTTTTTTTTCCAAACTCAGCAATCACAGCTGAAATCCCTTTGCCATGGATTGAATTTACAAAGGAGGAGATTCTGATTTCCACAGTGGCTTCTTTCTAATGCCCAAGGATTAGGAAACGGCCTTGAGGACCCACAGCAAGTACACTCGCTCTCAGAGTCACGGCTTTAACTTTAACCTCTGAGTGACTGCTCTGATTCATTTATTTTGTAACAGCTCTATTTAGAGCAGTCTAGTTCCGTATGGGATGAGTTATTTGCAGAAGTCTCTCATCCCGATAAACGTTTACAACCCAGAACTCCTTTACTCTTCTGACGCACTATAAGTGGGTATGATCTAAGCAGTGAGTTTCAGGAAACGTAGCAGTGGGGTTCAAGGGGTTTTGGTTGACCTGTTCACTGTCTTTCCATCATTTCTCACCCCCTCCCCCCTTCACTCAGAGTAACCGTTCTCTCTTAGGAAGTCTGATGCCTCCAAGAGGGATTTGGAGGAAAAAGAATCCCCCAGCCCTACCCCCAGTTTCTGCGTGTGGACTTTGAATTAATGTGTTTCTTGGCCCTTTAACGGTAAGGTCTGTCATATTCCTGTCTGTTGTGCACAGTGATAGAAAAATGGCTTTTAGAGGCTAAAAAGAGAAAGATGTCAAGTCAATCTCTGTTTTCAAGCTTTACTTTCTCCTTTTGCCCACCTTGCTCTGGGCCAGCAGTGATTGATGAGATTTGATATGCTCTCACAGCAACAGAAGCATATGGATCTCTGGGCCCATTTCCTTTCCCAAGGAACCCATGTGGAGCCAAACTCTTGAAATATAGAGGGTGGCAGAGGATGAGAGGAATGCTGCAGTCTTGGGTGATTTGCTGGATTTCATCCACGAGATGCGTCCATTTAGAAATGTAGATGCTTCAGGATCTAAAATCAGCCAGGCCTTGGCCAGTTCAGTGTTCCTTCAGTTTCTTCAGTGTTCGGAGCGCTGATTGCATGAGCAGCATTAATCCTGGGAACGTTAGATCCCATCTACTGCAACCGTGCATTACCCAGATTAGACTGTGACATTACAGAGATTTAAGGCATCTCTGTGATATTCTGACTGGGTGGTAGGTATGACAGAGGCACTTCCTATGGACACAGGACAGTTTGACTACCGTGGGAGCGAGCAAATAGTAAACCATGGCCTAGAGAGTGACTGTGTGTGTGTGTGTGTATGTGTGTGTATAGGGAGGGCCAGGGGGTGTTATGGAGAGCTGGGTGTAACGGTTCCCCAGCCTGCGTGGGCGAATTGGTTCCGGATGTTAACATTTTTTCCTTGGGGCTTGACTACATTCTTCTTTTTCTTTGCCTGTCTGTTTTCCTGCCCAAATTGTTAGGCCTGTACAGCTGTGTGGCTCATTGCTGGTGAGTGTTGAGAATGACAGATCTGGCTTTAATGCAGGGGCAATTTGGGGGCATATGTATAGGTAGACTTTTGAGATGTTTTCATCCAGCATCTTTCCTAAATTTTGAGGATATTTTTTTCCAATCCATCATCTTGCCAGCTGAGTACCAACCTTATATTGTATTGGATGGCCTCTGTTGGGGAATGAGTATGAAATTCTATAGAAAGCAGATGGTCCTTCATATCCTAGAATCAGAAGAAACCAGCCCGTGTGGGGAACTAAGATACCAGATGGAAGTCAAAGAGGCAGCCTTGTACAGTGGAGCAGAACATGGGGTGCCAGTTAGGGAGCCTGGACCGGTGGGCGTGGTTCTGTGTTGCCTGAAGTTGGTGACTTACTTCTGTGGCTCCGGTGCATCCGTGTACAATGAGGGCAATAACACGTGCTGCAGAGCTGTTGCGGAGAAGGCAATGGCAAGCCACTCCAGTATTCTTGCCTAGAAAATCCCATGGATGGAGGAGCCTGGTAGGCTGCAGTCCGTGGGGTCGCTAAGGGTCGGACACGACTGAGCGACTTCACTTTCACACATTGGAGAAGGAAATGGCAACCCACTCCAGTGTTCCTGCCTGGAGAGTCCCAGGGACGGGGGAGCCTGGTGGGCTTCCGTCTATGGGGTCACACAGAGTCGGACACGACTGAAGTGACACAGCAGCAGCAGCAGCAGCAGCAGAGCTGTTGTGAGAGTTAAGTGAGATAACAAATGCACAGTGCTTGGCACAGTGCCAGGCCTATGGAAAGTGCTCAGTATTTCCATGCTCATAGTTATACTGTTGGTAAATTGAGAACTCAGAAACTCTCCAGTGTTCTTACGAGAAACCTTTTGGTGAGTGTCAGACAGCATTGTCCCGAACTACCCTTCTTAGTGTATCTCCAGTGCTTGACCTACTCCCTTTACACAGGTTGACTTTTAAAAAAATGACATTCACATTGTATAAGTTTAAGTTATACAATGTGTTGATCTGATGCGTCTATATACTGAAACATGATGACTGCCATTTGTGGTAAGAGCATTTAAGATCTGGTCTCAGCAGCTTTAAGGCACATAGTGGGGTGTTGTTGAATATAATCCCAATGCTGTGTGTTAGGTCTCCAGAGCTCTTTTACCTTCTCTCTGCAAGTTTGCACCCTTTGACTAACATCTCCTTAATTCCCCCACCCCACCCCTGCTATTTACCATTCTACTCTGTTTCTATGAATTCAGCTTTTTAAAAATGCAACATATGGGTGATATCGTACAGTATTTGCCTTTGTCTGACTTATTTCACCTAGAGTAATGCCCTCAAGGACCATCCACATTGTGACAAATGGTCAGATCTCCTTCTTTCTCCTGGCTGAATAATATTCATACACATATATGGGTGTATATATATACGTCCATTTCTTTATCCGTCCATTGATGGCCATTTTGTTTTATTTTTTACTTTTATTATTATTTTTTTAGCCTTTTTTGGCCACGGCACACGCCTTGTGAGATCTCAGTTTCCTGACTAGGGATTGAACCCAGGCCATAGCTGTAAAAGCGCCAAATCCTAACTACTAGACCACCAGGGAACACTTTTTTGTTTTTGTTTTGAAATTTATTGAAGTATAGTTGATATACAAAGTTGTGCGACTATCTGCTGTACAGCAAAGTTATATGTGTATATACATTTTTCGTATTTTTACAGTATGGCTTATGGAAGTATATTGAATATGGTTTCCTGTGTACTTAGTGTGTTTATGTCTTAGTTATTATGAATAATCCTGCAACAAACATGGGAGTGGAGATCTCTTTTTGGAATACTGCAATTCCTCTGGACAGAGGCCTAACTTTTTATCATTCTCCATGCAGTTGTTTCTGCCCCTCCTGTTTTGAATACTTTTTGCCTTCTCCTTCCCTAAAATTTCGTCTGAAAAAAGTTTATACTGCTTCTGAAATCTATCTTAAGCATCTAATGTAACAGGAATATTCCAAGATGAAAAAGAATAATTTGATATAAACATTAATTGGCATGATGTAAAGATTCAAACATAGGGTGACTTCAGAAGAAAATTACATGTATCCATGCAGAGCTCATGTACAGTTTGGGTATTGCCATAGGGAATAAATTTCTCAGATGTCACTAATTTTATCTTCATTTGGAGTCCACTATAGGGAAGTCCTCTTCTAGGAGCCTGTCTGTAATTTCCTCTCAAAATGATGCCAATGTGCTGCTGTGATTTTATAGTCATAAGGCAGTCTCATTTAGACAACCTATAGCTATCAAGTGTGTAGCCAAGACGGTAAAAATATAGAGGTCCCCCACTGGCCTTCATTATCACAAAGCTCCTCTTGAGGGGAGGTCTTCACCAGGTAACCTGATTTAGACTATTTATGAGGAAGACTCCCATTCTGCCTCTGGTTTCACAGAATTCCTGCAGGCTTCACATTGCCAGCAGGGCAGTAATTAGTTTTTTGTTTGTTTGTTTTATTAGGGTATAATTGCTTTACAATGTTGTGCTGGCTTCTGCTATGTAAGGAAGTGAATCAGCCATATGTATACATATATCCTCTCCCTTTGGATCTCCCTCCCACCCTGCTCCAGCTCACCCATCTAGGTCATCACGGAGCACCGAGCTGAGCTTCTTGCGCTAGACTTCAGGTTCCCTCTAAATGTCTATTTTACACACAGTAGCAGTGTATTATATATGTCAGTTCCAATCTCCCAGTTCATCCACGCCACCCCCCTCCCCCCACCACACTCTGTCCACACGGCCATTCTCTATGTCCGTGTCTCTATTCCTGAGCAGGGCAGTAATTTGAATTTAGCTCCTTCTTGCCTTAACAGCATTTGTACCTGTTATCCTCTTGTTATCCTGTTAGATTGGCATTACCCTTTATGCTCGGGCAGTTGACGCCTTCAGCCAAGAAGACAGTGCGTTTGCCTGTCTCCCTTTGTTCGGTGGCCCTCTCGTGCACATGCCCGTGCTTATACACTCTCACAGGACTTTTGATTGGTCTTTTCTACATTTTAAAATTGGTTACAGAAGAAGAGGTAAAGTCAAAGCCTGTAAAAATCAATGTTTTGTACCTTTCTTATGACACTTAACACATTTTGCCTTGAGTGATAACTTTTTGGACAGCATGTTTATTTTGTAAGCCAACTAGACTGGAAAGCCCTGGAGAGCTCTGTGTCTCTCTCATCTTTGTATCCCTATTAGGTCTCCATGAACATTTGCTAAACTGAATCATTAGCTGTCAAACTTTAGTGAAGGGTGTGGTAAGCACCGCAGCCACTTTAGAGGTGATTTGGCTTCTAGATGCTCCTGGAGAACAACCTGAGGTGTTTGCCAGTTGCCTGTAGCTGCGGTCTTGGACATGTGAGTTGATATCTTTATACTCTTAAGTTTCTGTCTCTAATGGAGATAAGATCATCAGATTTTAGTAAGAAGGAAAGAATTTCTAGCTGTCCCATTAACAAGACATTTTTGTAGCTAGGATTTACCCAGTGCTGTCTGCTTGGAGCTTATTTCAGAGCTCTCTCTGACCAGGCATTAGCCTTTGGAAGCACAACTAGTTTGTAGGAGTAAATGCCTCATCTTACTGTATATGTCTCAGGTCTTATGTCCATGGCAGCCTCTGCTTTCTGCCCAGCAAGGGAGAAAAAGAAATAGAATAAAAGGCAATCTGAAAACCCCCAGTGTTAAACAGAAGGACAAAAATATCTCTAAATGAAAGACAGATTGCACAAGTTTGCCTGAGAAAGTAGCATTGGGTTCAGCTGAAGCAGAGTGATAGAAATTCTCCTGGTCATTCCTTCCATGAGCAGCAGGAATACACGAATGAACTGGCAGGAGGTCCCAGCTTAGGGCTCGGTGCCATGCTGGGAATGAAGGTCAGAAGGAAAAAGGAGAAAACCCTCTGAGACACAAGGGAATCTTTGAGGAAGATGGAGAGGTGGATGTGTGGAAGCTCTGAGAATACTTTTCAGAACCAGCACAATCATTACGAAGAGTCAGGGACTGAGATACACAAAGTGACAGGTACTTTTTGGTACCTGTCAAATCACATATAAAACCTTTACTACTGTCTGGGAACTGACTCAGGCCGTCAAGGAGAAAAACAGCCTCACTGCACTCTTCCATTCTTCATGTGCTGTCTGACCGCTGTGTGTGGCTGGAACTCACTTTAGAGGATGTGGCTCTCCAAACTTACCTCTCTTTGGGCTCTTGGTTTACTGTGCTCGTGGTGGCAGCTGACTGTTGGGACTGACCCAGTATCATGGTGGGTTCTGCAGGGCTCATGGCTTTCAAACCATCATTAAATTTAAAAACACAGCAGAGGGAAAACAAACTCACATGAAAGCTGACAGACCTGAGGTGAGTTGATGCCTTGAGCTCCAAGCTGTGGGAAAAGAGACCTTCTCCACCGTTCATTTATTTATTTTTTATTGGAGCATAGTTGCTTTACCATGTTGTGTCAGCTTCTGCGTAACAGCAAAGCGAATCAGCCATATGTGTATGCGTGCACATACACACATCCCCCCTTGTTTTTGGATTTCCTTCCTATTTAGGTCAGCACAGAGCACTGAGTAGAGGTCCTTGTGCTGTACAGCAGGTTCTCACTGTTTGTCTACTTTATGTCTATTATGTGTCAATCCCAGTCTCCCAGTGCATCCCCCTCCCTTCCCCTCTTTGCGTCTGTATGTTGGTTCTCTATGTCTGTGTCTCTGTTTCTCCTTTGCAGATACATTTATCTAGACCATTTTTCTAGATTCCACATATGTGCATGAATATACAATATTTGTTTTTCTCTTTCTGACTTACTTCATTCTGTATGACAGTCTCTAGGTCCATCTGCATCTCTGCAAATGGCACCATTTCGTTCCTTTTTATGGCTGAGTAATATTCCACTGTATATATGCACCACATCATCTTTATCTATTCATCCACGTATGGACATTTAGGTTGTTTCCATGTCCTGGCTGTTGTAAATAGTGCTGCAATAAACATCGACATGCATGTATCTTTTGGAATTGTGGTTTATATGTAAACAGCAGGATGACTTTGAGTCTGTCTTCCTCTAGTTGACTATCTTTGATCCTGAATCATGACGATGTTTCTTCAAGATGAGTTTATGGGTCCCTAAATGTTAGTAGCCAATAGATTTTAGGAAATGTTGGTGTCTTTTGGGATTCCAACATTCCAACCTAAGGCTTATTCTGAATCCTCTTCAGAAAGAGAATGTGACCCAGGAACTCAGACTTAGGAGGGGTACACAGGACAGCTCACCAAGATCTAGTTGTCAGTCTTGAGGTGTCATATTTGCATATCTCTGAAGGACAGCTGGGCTCTTCAGACACTGAAGTGCATCTTGATGGGTATGAGCTGCCCATACAAGGTTTAAAAGTTCATTACTCATTTATAGACATCCTGATCCTTAACTGAAAGTTAAGCTTCCCTTTAGATCTCTCACAGTCCAGAAGGTCAGGATCAATAATTACAGATAGTAAGCCCAGAAGGTCACCACTGCATGGTCCCTTAATACTCACACAGATGGAGTTCTTTCCAGTTTCATTGGGAAGACTTTGTCCCCATCAAATGAAGGAGCAGGTGGGATGATCTTGAGTTTCAGGATTCGGGGAGAGGCCTCTCCTTTGAGCTGCACTGGGTACAGAGGGTGAGCACAGTTGTCCAGGATGCTCAGGGACTTGGTGCACATACTCTGGGAAAAGAGGTGTTTTGATTGCTGTGTCATTTGCCTTTCATGACTCACCAGACAGCTTAACACAGATCTTGTTAACCATCCCTGTTAGGTGATACAGTGATTATGACATTTGGGCTATTTTGTCTTAGGGCAATCCCAAAACTGACTTTTAATCCCACACACATTTATTCTTTCCAAAAAAGCTTGAAACACCCAGTAACTCAAGATTGAATTTGAAGCTTGTTGTCGTTATCTGGCAGGGAATCTGGGCAAACAGGGAAGCTCCCTGTACTTGGCTCAGGGACCATGTTCTTTACAGACTGTAATCCAACATCCACATCACATGCTTCTCTACAGATGGGAAGCGTGGCACCAACACCCTTTTTTCAGAAGGTCAAACCAGAACCAACAACCCCTCCAATTGTTCAGTAGTTTCTATGCTTTTAGAGCTTCTAGGTCTTTCCTTCTTAATCTGGCAGCATCAACAAAACAGCCTGTTTACTTAGCATAAAGTCTTATCAGCACCAACTCCTCTGATATCTGAGTAGCCTCTGTAAATAAATTTGTACTTAATTTTAACCACTGGGACTTATAGCTAGGTGCTGTACATTTTTTGAAGTACATGGATTTTCACCAAATGTGAACATGGGCTCTTTGAATGATAGACTTACTTTTCAATGTTCAAAGGATGTTTGTTGTTTATAGGTGTTATAGAATGAAATGCTATGAGGGCAAAAAAAAATCCATTGATAAAATGAAGACAAATTCCTATCATATTGGTAATGCTAGATTTTCATATACCAAATTTGCTAAAAGTAAGTCATATCTTCCTATAACCAATTCTGTATTCTTTGTTGAGACTTGAAAATGGACCCATTTTGTATTCTTGATGACTTAGATTTTACCTGCCTACATTACCATGCTCAGAGATTCAGTGTATTTCTAACTGAAAATAGCAGCATCTATTTTCAGATAATTTCTTAAAGAAAAAATTCAAAATATTTCACAAAGGTCAGCCTCTAAACATTGCTTAGATTATGATTAGGGAAAAGCCCTAATTCCATATGTATAGTTAGGATATTGAACGGAAAGACTCCTCTAAAGGAAAAATGTCAGGCCCCTACTATTGGTAACAGGCGACTGGCAGTGGAGATAAATCATTTATCCTTTCTGCACTCTTATTCCTCCATGGAGAATGGGAGACAATGCAGCATGCCAATCAGCTGTCTTTCAGAGGTTGTGGAAAATAGACTTGCATGGTAGAGATGGGCTCTGGTTATTATTATTGTTCTGTTTCAGATAATTAAAAACATGTTATTATGAAAATTTCTCAACGTGAAAGTACATGAACTTTTGTGAACCCATCGTCCATCTTCAGTGCCACTAATATTTTTGCTTGTCCCCGTCTTTATTTCTACTTTTTGGCTGGAGCATTCTAAAGCAGACCTCAGACTTTATGTCATTTTACAACAAAGTTCTTCAGTGCTTGAGTAGACCTCAAAAGAAGGGTCATTTTCTGACCAAAATAGAATGCCATCATCACATATAACATGATTGATACTAATTTCTTGATATAATCTTAGTTAGTCCATATTCAATTTTCTTTGATTTGTCCAGAAACTGTTCAGCGCTCATTATCATCAACTTTTCTTCTCTGATTTTCCTCGTTAGTTCTTTTAATGACACCACACACCCAACAAAGTTCTACACTGGGGCTGACTGCGCAGTGTACCTGAAGGGTACGTTACCAGGCTAGATTCTGGGGTTCCAGTCCAAATATTCTTTTCAGAATATCTGGATGAGGACGAGGGGGTGAAACTTGTATTTTAGAAAAGTCCTCAGATGATTTTGACAGGCAACAGGTATGGAAACTACTGTTTTCTGCTGCTGCTGCTGCTGCTAAGTGGCTTCAGTCATGTCTGACTCTATGCGACCCCATAGACAGTATCTTTTCATTAGGAATGCCTAGGGGACAAGGGACTGGTTAGTACATGTTTAGCATCTTAAATGAGTGCTCTGGACCCTGTATTTTTAAAGCAATTGTAATAGTTCTGCCAGCACCCAAATAAATGTCATAACTGAGAACATTCGTTATTGTAGCAAGGACAGAAAATTACTTTCTGTTTTAATAGGAATGACTTGTGGCTATTGAAATAACGTGGGGCAGTAAAGTAAGATCTGATTACAGGCTCCCTAGGCAAATGAGGCTCAGGATGTTTTTCTGGTTGTGGCAAATACAACTTGTTATTTTATAGAGGTCATGGAAAATGAAACTCCTTCAGGGTTTTAACATTGGCAACAGAATACCATTCTGGAAGTGAATTAAATTAGAATTAAATTTAATTTTATGCAGGTTAACTCAGGGAGCTCTGCCCAACATTTGCAACTCTTAGAAAGATGTTTAGAGCTGAATGAAGCACCAAGTTGAATGCAACACAGGTTTGAAAATGAAACATTTGGTTAACCTTTTCTTTTGTCTCCATGGCTTTAAACAACTGATTTGTCTATTTTATCTTCCCTTTGTCCCTTTTCTGCCTTTAACTGATGGACAGGATCCACTGATTTGGTGGATGAGTTGCTGTTCTGGTGGAATACAGCTCTGTCTGTCAGGCATATGGGGAACATAAGCCCTGGGCTTGATGGTGGTAAACATATTATTTGAAGTTATCTTGATTGAAATATTGCCTAACAGTGCTGCTACTGACAGGTCATTTCTTTAGTTTTTACTCAGTGTTCCTACCACTGTGAAATCTGAAATGACTACTAATTGTGGGGTCATTTTGGGTCCTTTAGTTTTGAAATTATTCAATGAGAGACTTGACTAAATACAAATAATATTAAACAAATATGTTGATTAACATTTCTGTTACAAAAAATTACTGCTAATTACTTGCAGATTCCTTAACAAATAAGTATGTAGTTTAGTGAGCAGTTGTCACTCGTCTGTATCCCTGGGTATTTGGTGAGTCTGTATTTGGAGGTTGATCCTCTGAGCATCACAGGGTCAATTCTTTTGTTTTTCTCCCTTGGCATCTCTCCAGTACCTCTAATAGAATATGGTCATTGATGATATTGGATACAGTTGTTCATGTGTGCTCTTGACTAGACCTGGCATTTCCTATAGATCAAGAATCTGTCTTTATGCTGTTATCTCCAGTCCTTACACCACTCTTACCTTGCAATCCTATATCAGTTCAGTTCAGTTCAGTCGCTCGGTTGTGTCCGACTCTTCGCGACCCCATGAATCACAGCACGCCAGGCCTCCCTGTCTATCACCGACTCCCGGAGTTCACCCAAACTCATGTCCACTGAGTTGGTGATGCCATCAAGCCATCTCATTCTCTGTTGTCCCCTTCTCCTCCCGCCCCCCAATCCCTCCCAGCATCGGGGTCTTCCATTGAGTCAGCTCTTCGCATGAGGTAGCCAAAGTATTGGAGTTTCAGCTTTAGCATCAGTCCTTCCAATGAACACCCAGGACTGATCTCCTTTAGGATGGACTGGTTGGATCTCCTTGCAGTCCAAGGGACTCTCAAGAGTCTTCTGCAACACCACAGTTCAAAAGCAATCCTATATAGTTATATATAATAATAAAATAATGTATTTGCATGGCAGTTAATGGAATAATCATAACTTTGGGTTTTGTTTGCTTGATTGACCATTTTGACTAAACCAAACGACTGTATAATTCAGTCAAGTTGCTGGGTTTTCACAAAAAAAGATCACCAGTGTCATGTTGCTAATATTTTGTATTTATATGGCAGTTTGTTTTCTTAGAGCATTGTCTGTCCTAGGATGGAAAATCATAATAATCTCATTTGATTTTCTCAAAACCATATAAAATGGAGCCACTGCTGCTGCTGCTGCTAAGTCACTTCAGTCGTGTCTGACTCTGTGCAACCCCACTGACGGTAGCCCACCAGGCTCCCCCGTCCCTGGGATTCTCCAGGCAAGAACGCTGGAGTGGGTTGCCATTTCCTTCTCCAATGTGTGAAAGTGAAAAATGAAAGTGAAGTTGCTCAGTCGTGTCCAACCTTTAGTGACCCCACGGACTGCAGCCTACCAGGCTCCTCCATCCATGGGATTTTCTAGGCAAGAGTACTGGAGTGGCTTGCCATTGCCTTCTCCGAAAATGGAGCCACTAGTCATGGTAATTTGGAGGTGGGAAAGCAAATGGCCCACGATCACAGTCAGATGTGAGCAGAGCCCTGGGAGAAAGTCACTGATTTTCCATGAACATCCTCCCCCCAGACTCAGTACCCCCTCTTCCCTTACCCTGGCTTGGAAGATGAGCTGGAGGCAGGTAGGATACAGTTTTACACTCCGAGGGCCTTTGAATGTACACTGAGGTTCCTCTGGTTCTATAGGGCTGAGCTGGGCCTGTAAGTACATGGTAGTGATGTGAAGAGTTTCCTTCATTCTTTTTGAGAAGTCACAGTTTCTGGGCCCAGAATATCTGCCTGTCCATTTCCTTAGCTGCTGCCCGGTAGGCTCAGGAGCATGTGCTCCTGAGCAGATGTTAAATTCCTGCTGAGTGACAGTGATCATTAGGTACCTCTATCTGGGGATGGGCTTCTGTTACGTGTACACCTGTTAAATCACTGACTTCTTGGCAAGTGTGTTTGTAGGTTTTCCCTGATAGTCTGAGTCAAAGCCTAAGAATCACAAGGTAGGTTCTGTACTTTTCCTCTTAAAAGTACCAGGCTCACCTCTGCGTCTTAGAGGTCATAGTTGTCCTAGAAGATTCCATTCCTTAATAGAATGGAACAATTGTCACTTACTTTTTTCTTTTTCTTACAAGTTAAAAATACTCAAATAACTTGCACACATATTAAAAAGTTCAAATAGCATAAGAAGTATTCACTGAAATGCACAAAGTGAAAATTAGTCTTCCATCGCTAGCGTCCTAGTTTATCACTGCAGGGTCAGTCACTGTTAACCACTTTGTTTTGTATCATTCCAGGTAGAGGTATAATGTATGAGTCATTATATGGATGATGTGTATGAATCATTACATACACTTACATACATATGTTTATATTCAAACCTTTAAAATCAAAACACAGATTGTAGCATAATACACCCAGTACTTTGGACTTTATGAAGTTAGTTTCAAACTGTTATACTGGAGATTGTTAAATAGACATACTTACAGGTTTTCCCCTTCCTGCTGTTTTAAAAGTCCCATAGTATTCCAGTGTGTGGATTTATCATAATTTTTACCCAAACTACTTTAACGGACCTTTACATTGTTTTCAGACATTTGCTTCTGTAAATAAAGCTCTTTGAATATCTGAGGGGGCACTCTTGTGATAGCATTTATGGAATAAATTCTGGAAGTAGAGTTGTGTGGTTGAAGTTACGTCATTTAAAATTTTGATGGATGTTCCAAAATTGCCCTCCATAAAAGGTTGTGCAATTTACACTTCCACCCACAGGACATGACAGCCTAGTTTCCCACCCACTTGCCAACAGTATATTAGAAAATGTTTCCATCTTTGCTAACTAATATCCTTGTCTTTGAAAAATGTTTGCAAATTGATCTTGTCATAAATTCTTTTCAGCTCTCCCCACAACTTCCTATTTTTTCAAGGTACAGAATTTAAGTTTATAGGGCTTTAGGGCAATTCCTTCTTCCCTTTAAATAGGCAGAGGGTTTTGTTTAATCTCACAGGCTTCCCTGTTCCTGCATTTATTACCAATCATTACTTTAACTTATTCTTTTAGGATCCTGGGGTGCAAGTCATCGTTGCCGGAGGCTTTCAAGGTGTTGAGTCAATAAGAAATGGCAGCAAACATTTCTTGTTAGTGAGGGAGAGAATAAAAGGCATGTCACTCAGGCTTTCTGGGTGCAACTTTGGTTCAATTATCTTCAGATGTTTAAAATCAAGGCTGTTTCCAGACCATTTCAAAGAACAGCAGGGCAACCTGCTGAGAACTGTGTGAAATGAACACCCTGTTACAACTAATTAGTGTTACTGTTTTCCTTGCAGTTGGGGGTGAGAGGAAATATATGAAGGGTGTTTATCCCTTCCTGTAGTAGAAAGAGGTGGAGCCACTGGAAAAGCCTGGAGGGGGACTCAGAGTATGATTCCTCTATGACTGTTCCCACCTTCCTCCAAAGAATGGCTGTGAGCAGTTATGATCCAGGCTGCTGGTTCCATCCCAGTGCTGCTGCCTGCCTTGATCCATGCACAAGCTCTTCGGGTTGTTTGTACAAGAGGCCCAACACAAATGATGCATTCAATTAAATTCAACAACTATTTAT